>NC_051177.1:87593566-87624911 GCF_013339695.2 Rhipicephalus sanguineus
GCTCTTCATAACTATTCGGGGATAGGTAACTTCAGCAAGATTTTTGGTGTCACAAACCAAGACTCCAAGAACAACAGCGACCTGCGTTTTTTCGGAGGCCATAACATTCAATGCTGCGTCGAGGAAGACGACGTTGTATGAATTGCAACGAAGCTGTTGATCGTTGCATATTAGGCAAATGTTATTACCGAATTTTTTCGTTCCTTTTTAAGTATCGTAATTCAGTCTGAATTTCCTAAAAGCTCTGAAAATGTATAATCAAAGCGCATTTTTTTACTTCCTGTTCACAACGAACGTCAAGCGCAGCGCGCCTTTGGAAGTGAACAAAGAAACTCGACGCCTCGCGAATGCATGGCGGATGTGGCAGTCACGTGTCGATGGTGTGCTCGAAGGACGTGACAGTCACACACAGAATGCGAGACCGAACTCTTTCATTTAAAAGCGCAAGCGGACACGCTTTTCCTTTTTCGACTCAACTATTCGCACATTGGCTGCTGTGTGTAAGTACATGCCACTGTTATCTGATGCCACGCCATTACCACTACAAGATTCGAGGAAGAAATGAGTATCTCTTTCACGTCCTAGGCTTCACCTGCGAATAACTTTTTGGCACATGAATCGAGAAAGCATGATCCATTTACTGAACTAATAATTTATTACTCTTACTGTCGCCATTTGAATTCACGTTGTTACCTCCACTTTTGGCATGTCAATCACTGACATTTCTTATCGTTGTCGTATTGCTTGCACGCCGCCGTTTCTTATACATGTTACTTTTAATTATCCTGCTTCACTTAACCTTGGGTTTCTTGGCCAATGCTTCATAGTAAGCGTCACAGCACGAATGAATGCGAGCAACAGAAAGCTTTTCATCACAAGCAATTCACGGAATGATGTGTTAGTCCTTATACCGTGGCCAGAACTAGAAATGTGTCCGTGTGGCCGCTTTATCGCCATGTGAATTTCCTGCAGCAAACTGTACATTACCATGTTATATTCACTTTTTTAGTGTGCTACATGTTTTTTCATTAGTTGTTGACTTTTTAAAATTTTGGGTACCCCTTTTTTTTCCGCTGCAGAACTTGTAGAAGTGAGTAGCCGAGGTTATATAAAACCTCCACCTACCCCCCTCCTACAGCAAAAAGTTAAAACAGAACAGAACAGAATGCGAGCAGTTATACTCAGAACGGTGGCCGCTGTGAGAGGTCGCTGCTGTGCATGTCACACGATCTCAAATAGCAAATAGCGCGTAAGAGCAATCGCTAGGCTGACTTTCAGATACCATTGAAAATTTCCAACGTATTTATGTCTGCTCGGTGATGCTTCTCTCGTGAAATAATCTACAGCATCAAAAGAATCGCTGAAATTGAGTGTTCTTTTAAGTGCACCCACTTCCAATTTGATTGAAGGTAGCGTCATATTTTCGCTTAGTCACTTTTACTCAATTGTTTTCTTTCACTGTATCTTCAGCTAAATATAGACTTACCTGGTCAGCATTTCGTTTTTTTTTCTCCCTCATCGACACTTGACTACGTGTTATACCACGGTTCTTTTTTTTTTTTGCTTTTCATATCGGCTAACGATCAGACATAGCCGCCTTCCTGTGGCCTCAAAGTCCTGTTCCGAAACGCTGCAACCTGACCTATCCATTAGTCTATAAGTAAACCAAGCTGACAATTAAATAGGCCCGGATACGGAAAAAACGTTGATAGACAAACAATCATTCTCCTAACTAGCGAGTTTTAAAGAATGCTATCGTACCGAGCATTCAGTGATTATTCTGACCTGCTACGTGGTTTGTCATTCTTTTCGCATCGCAGGAGACTCCGCGCGCACACGGAACAAGCAACCTAGCTAGCTTCATCTTCCGTCCGTGGCTGAACAGCTGGTAGCTTTTCATGCTTGACTTGCTACTGTGGCGCTATAAGTGCTCCAATAAACATCCTCACTGCTTGTCTGTTGCTAACGTAAAAGGTCAGGTCGCATAAGGTAAATCCGTTCTGATGATGATAGTTTCTGTTACCACTCGTAGTGAACCTCAAGCTGTTAAAAGGCCTACGGCCTTCCTTGGTACTGCTTGTCGCGAGGCTGACTGCTGAACGATTGGCCTACTGTGAGAACCGTGAAAGTCGAGCCCGATTCCATTTACTCTTGAGATATCACGTAGTGTATCTTGCGCCAGACGCATTAGTCATAGTCGCATACCCATCGTAGAAGCACTATTGCAGTGTACGTTTCCCCCAATAAAAAATAATTAGTGGCGCGTAACGTCCCCGAAACTGCCGAGCTTGTTAGAGAGACGCCTATCAGGGCTACCGTTAATTATATATTCCAGAAGAGACTCAATAGAAAGGATAAAGGCAACGGTTGACAGAACTCCCACTATTGCATGGGGTTCTGTAGCCTACTCTAAACCTAACTACGAGTGACACTTTTACGCTTAGAGCATCGTTAAATGCGGCCCCCGAGGCTGAGAGTTCGAATCACACGACGTGCTGCTAGCAGCGAATGCGTCAGAGCCAGGCCAGGCCGCTTAGCCCTCATAGAGCCACTGACCAAATGAATACATCAGAAAATTAGGCCAAGGAAAAACATAGAGGACAATAATGTTTTGTCTTACTAAACTGTAGTATAGGTAATTCATGCACCGATGAACTGAAATGAATGAAAGTGGACGAAAAAATCACCCTTGGTGGATTTTTCGTCACGTCATAATTGTGGCACTGCAGTTGAAACCACAAACAATTAATGTCCTCGATGCTTTCCTTTGGCATAATTGTCGTTGATTCTTTTGGTTGCGTCTCACAAAGAAACAAACCCCTCAAAAAAAAATTTCCTTGTTTTGTTCAGTCGTAGTAGCCACTGCAGCATTAAGGGTCTTTAAAAATAACATTTCGAATCTTAATTAGAAACTTAGAATCAGTTGAAAAGCAGCAATAACGAAATTCGGTAGTGTAATAAATTGTACGTTTTCTTTTTTTTTTTCTGTGTAACTGTGTGGGTTAGACTATCAGCCTCACACACGTGCGTAGAGCGGTGAGATTCCTCGCGGGCAGCACGAATGAGGAAAGCATCGCGCAATCTCTCGACGGCACGCGACCAGCGTGCACCCAGAGTTTTCATCACCGATAAGGCCTCGGCCAAGTGAGCGCGTGCGCGTGGCAAGTTCGTCGCATTACATTAAAGCTGCTGCTCCCTCTCCCCCCACCCCATTTACTTTCGCTTCCTCGGTGTGCGTCAACTTCATTGCATTTCGATGTTAGCCAGGTCTCATTGAATTGAACGCGTCATCCCACCGAGATACGTTCGCTGTAAAGGATAAACAGTGATACCTCGTGAGCGGACGCCACATTCAGACGCTCGAAGTGTCTTCGGGACACCTTGAATGTTTAGCTTCCGCCTCCACCTTATCCTCTGTACATAGCTACAAAGACTCGAATTTATCCGCTCGCGGATAACCGTGAGCTGGAACCGTGTAAATGTATCGGAGAGATACACAGAATTGCGTCGATACCCTGCCCCTTTAATCTATAGAAGCGGTCTCTTCCGCAGCGCAGTCGAACTTTCCGCCGGCATCTGATCGTCTAATCAGCCTGCGCATTTTCCTCACAGCGTCTTTTCCACTCACTCGCGTGATTTCCCCGCTCCTTGGCTGCCTTGAGCATAACGCGATATCCATCCCGATGCCTACGAGCAGTGTGTTGCGCAACTTGGTTGTTTCTTTAGATTACAATCAGAAGCTTCCCAACTCTACTCTTTCTTCGTGTCACCAACTTCCGTTTGGAATATGTTAAAGGAAAGCTCGACGAAATCATAAAACAGATGTTTTCTGGCCCGTGTGTACCCACCTGTGAGAGCGGTGAAGGAGGGCGCAGCTTCAGGAGCTTAGCCACAAGGATCTTAGCCAGGTCGATGTTTGCATGTCATCAGGGGGCGTCGCCAGAA
The DNA here is from genome assembly GCF_013339695.2 of Rhipicephalus sanguineus. NCBI lineage: Eukaryota > Metazoa > Arthropoda > Arachnida > Ixodida > Ixodidae > Rhipicephalus > Rhipicephalus sanguineus. The sequence continues at coordinate 87,597,512 of NC_051177.1, forward strand.
ACTTTTTTTCGGGGTTTGGCGGAGGGGGGGGGGGATTGTACCCTCCTCCCAACACCCCCACATGGCTACGCCAATGCATGCCATGGCCGCATGCAGTTCGAGGAAGTTACGACGTGAACCGCGGACTAAGTACTTGTCACGCGGTTCCACTTCGCCCCGAAATATGCTGCAGCTCAATTGTAGAACATAATCGGTGCCGTGCATAGCCTATATAAACGCGTGATAGCGCAAAAATCCTGCAATAGGAACCGCTACGTAGCACTGTGGCTGAACGTTACCTTCCGAGTGTTCCCGCAACTCTGGCAGATATGAGGGAAGTGTAAATTGCCGAAGGAGCTTGTGCACGCGGGCCCCATTCGTGCGCCTGGTTACCCCTGGAGCCACAACTCTGGGCCTCTTGCGTCCTCTTGCATCCTTCGGGAATTTCGTTGAACAATACGCGGCGCCAAGTTTTGTGCCGTAGCGTTCACGAAGTTAACAATAATCTGCTGGCGAACGTTCTTTCCTTTATGTAGATATATATCGATATATTTTGGGTAGGTCGGGTTCGCAGGGAGCACAGAGAGTGTGGAAGGGTTGTCAGACAATACGGATATACTTTGCGCTAATAAGGCAACTTTCAGATGACTAATTAGCAAAACACTGATAATAAACCTTCTTGTTCCTAGTTGTTCCTAGTTCAGAACGTTCGTAGTCAATTCCGACACTAAGTGCTTTAGAGACCGAGCTCGCCACTACAGCGAAATAAGCGAATTCTTGTTAGTCTTGCTATATTCATATGATTAGCTGCTGAGTACGTCACCTTCGACTAGATTACCTTCCGCAAAAACGCTACGCTCACAAAATGCACAGCCTTTTATATTAAAAAAAAAGGTGTGCCTATTCGAAAGAAACACTGTACCGAGATAGCGTGCAATAATTCGGATTCTATACCACTGACGGGCTCTTAAATGTTGTGCTTGATGTTTGAATGCAGCGCCCTCACGAAGGCGACAATGTTAACTAGCATTGATGACTTTCGCTAGACAGCGTCTCAAGTTTACGTCATTGAAAACATAGCCACACAGCCACCTCAAACCGAGCTATGTTTGTATACGATTGCACGGGTCGCGAGATAATAATAAAAGGAAAGATTGTTAACTCAGCTCTTCGGTACATATCTGCACGAATGCTAAGAGATAGCACGACAAAAAAGTAGACAGAGTTCGAGAACATGAGTAAGCAAAGATTAGGCGAGCCAGTTTCATTCCCGAAGCCAGGTTTGCCTCCTTGCGTCAGAGAAACGCGTCAATGGCACTGTTGCTTGCGGTTCAATTACGTAGACCAGATTCGATTACGTAGACCAGTGATCATGCCTGCTGTCTGCCGCAGTTGCACCTCGTGCCACGTTTAGACACCGCACATACGTGTTGAAAAAGGAAGAAGTGCAAGGAATTATTTCAATAATGCTCCTATATCGACAGCAGAGTGCGCACTATGCTCTTATCGGAGTGAGCACATAGCGGAGCACGTAGTTCATGATCCCTTACACGTCCCACCGTTTCGGTGCGCAATAGTGCGTAAAGGTTCAATTGTTTCGTGACAAACTTCAGCTGCTGAATGCCGTTCGCGCCCCGGTGAACAAAAGTAGAACACAGGTGCGTTGTGACTGTCTTGCGGAGAGAGCGGCCCTTGTCGAGCTTAATATATTCACTGAATAGAATCCGATGTGTTACGTCTGCTACAGTGTATTGCAGTCTCTTTTGTTATTACCGCTAGTAACTGGGCCTTTTACGTAACGAGTCAGTTAGCGTTGTTAGTGTGTGTTAATGTACCATGTGTGCCAGCGAACAATACGTCCTTATACAGCTCTTTCTATCTTCGCTAATGGTCACTTCGTTCGTAGTTTGTTGACGTAGCGAATGTTCGAGCTTTGTTTGTGAGAAGTTTTAACGCAGCCTTGAAGCATACTTCTTTGTTGTCTTTTTCTTTCGTGAGCATGAACGATGACCTCGGTGTCCTTGGAGCGCTAACGTGGAGCGTGCTGTTCCTTTCTTTTCTAGTTCCACAATGGCGAGCTACGTCATGGACTTTGTGGAACAACTCAAATCGCACGCTGACCCCCGCACAAAGGACTTCCCTTTGATCGGCAACCCGACGATGGTGCTGACCCTCATCGCCGGTTACCTGTACGTGGTCAAGGTGTGGGGGCCCCGGTACATGGAAGACCGCAAGGCCTACGACCTCAAGCACATCATCATGGCCTACAACGCCTGCATGGTAATGCTCAACACGTTCTTCTTCTACAAGTTTCTCTCGCACTCGTACCTGGGCGGCGGCTACAGCTGGATTTGTCAAGGCATCGACTTCCAAGACCCGGGTTCGATCACCATCGTTTCGTACTGCTGGTGGTACTTTATGGTGCGCATCCTGGACTTCGCCGACACGCTGTTCTTCCTGTTGCGCAAGAAGTACAGCCACATCTCGTTCCTGCACGTCGTCCACCACAGCCTGGTCGTCTGGAACGGCTGGCTCTTCATCACGTTCGGGGCCGACGGCCAGGGCATCATGGGCGTCTCCATCAACTCGTTCATCCACATCGTCATGTACACGTACTACTTCTTGTCCGCTCTGGGACCCTCCGTGCAGAAGTACCTGTGGTGGAAGAAGTACATCACCACCATGCAGATTGTACAGTTCGCCGTTTTCATCGGGTTTGTCTGCGTGCCCTTGTTCAAGGACTGCGGCTACCCGCGCTTCCTGACCTATCTCGCCGCGTCCCAGTGCTTCTTCTTCTTGGTGCTCTTCGTCAACTTCTACATTCACACCTACGTCAGGACCAGGAGGGGAGAGGTGCACTTCTTCTGCGGCAACTACGAAGCCACTTCGCAGGCGAAGGGAGACGAGCAAGGGACGAAGAACGGCATGATCGTCAACGAAAACGGTGCCGTCACGAACGGCAACGGTCACGTGAATGGCCACCTAAACGGCGCTGGACTTAAGAAGAGGGAAGTCAAGATACGTACCCACTAAATCGCAGGAAATGAAAAAAAAAAAGACGGCAGTGAAAGGCTCTTGGCGCATGCAAGCGATGTCGCGAGCATTATTCAACGGACTCGGAGTCGTCGGGACTGACAGCGCGTGCCTTGCGGAACTGCACTGTTGTCGTTGCGGTGTCAGTCAGCTGACCGGGAGCATTTATTTATATTCCAGTGTGTTTTTCGAAAATGTGGCGCCCTGTCGTGCTTACTGTAGTGTCCGGAAACGAATTGCACCTACAGCCAATGGACGTTCGGATGTTTTAGTTCGAGAGCGACGTGAGGCGCAGTGTCAAAGCGTTTCGTCGCTTTTCCTGTAGTTAGGCGTATTCCATCGTTGTCGCGCGCCTACATGTGTTGGCGTTCCATCGACAATTTTCCCACGGGCAATTAGGAATCAACAAAATCCTCATGCGTGGACTGAAGATAGTTTTTTCGTCTCTTCTCGTTTAGTCACACTGCACGTTCATCCTCATTTCACGCACGTGGAAAAACATTTTTACTTCACTGCCGTTTTTTTTTTAATTCATTGTAAAGTACGGCAGTGCAGAAGCCACAGCAGCTGTGATAGCAGCTCGTGTGTTTATTGCGCTGCGTTGATGCGTCTTTCCGCGAATGTGCATGTGGTGTCAGCGATTTCATCATGTCTTGTTCTTATCGCTGACGGCCAACTCTTGTACATATACATTTGTTGTACTGTTGTTTCTTGACGAATACACACGTTTTCATCAGTCGTAGTTGCATTTTCATTTCGCGTTGACAACTTGGTGTCTGCAATCTTGTCTCCTCCGGGTGTGCGTACAGACGAAGTGTAAGCTTATTTTTCATGTCTTTTTTTTTCTGTTTCTTCGAGAAAGCGGGTGCAGGCACCCGCTTTCGTCTACCAGAAAAAAAAAAAAAACTATGCTCATCTTCTTGCTGACGTCGCTAATCACTCATTGTTCTGTCACCGCAGGTAATATAAGCATACAGCCGAAGTGCTTTCTTTTTTCCTTGTTTTGTTCTTGAAACACGTTTCGAAGATGTACCGACCTCGAAAAACAGGCTTTCCTGAAACGGCGTCCTTTATTTGCAGTACTTTTTTTTTCTTTTTTTTAATCGAGCTGTCGTATAGGATCGCTCGTTGCAAAATGCCCCGTGGCTGAGAATCTTAGTGCAAAAGACATGTTACCGCGCAAGAATGTCGCGGGAAACATCGTGTTCACGGGCAAGCCATAGTCTGAAGGCTGAGCAAGCTGTACTGCATAATGTATTCACAACACTGCTTAAGGAATAAATTTTGGATTTCACGCGCCGTAATCACGATGTGATCACGATGACCTTCATGCAACAGGCGACTACTTGGGAATTTCGGCCTGGTGTGTTTCGTCTGATTAGATTAGTTTTTGAATTTGGCTGGCAACAAAGCGCTGCTGCCGTTTTCCGGGGACCCATGACCTGTAGTGTTTATCAGCGCAATGCCACTCAGCCGTACCGCGGTGGGCAAAGTCGTGAACGCTGTGTCACTTACTTAAAGGGACACTAAACAGAAACAATGAATCGGTTTAGATCGATAAATTGTGCTCTGAGAACTTTAATATCGTTAATTTCGCCATCGTAGGTTTATTAATGGAGGAGAAAATAAAGTTCGAAGTTTCCTTTTTAAATTTCGCGCCGAAATCTTCCCGCGGGACGTCATGGATTTCAAAGTGTATTTCGTGTATTTTGGCGCCATTGGCTCAACAAGATTACCCCAAACTTGGTATGCTAAATCTATGGCTCCCTCAGAGCACAATGTACTTCATTTTTACCGATTAGGAACTACGTACTCCCTAGTAGGCGCCGTTAAAAATGTGACGTCACGGCGAATGTTGCGGAAACTTCAAGGGGGCGTCGCCACGCATATTTTGTTTTTGCGCGTTTTCTCGCTTACTAAGCGTCTTCTCGCAGCAAGCGTGGGGTTTTTCGTATCGTGAAAGAGAACTTCACTGATATGAGGAAAATCGTTTTGCTCTTTAGTGTCCCTTTAAGATCGTGCATGTAGAACGGTCGCCCACTTCATGACAATCGAGCACATGTCTGTAAAGGAAGCGTAAAAAGACAGCAGCTTTCTACTTGGGCTGGTTGCAAGCACTATCTCTCAAGCTGGTAAATGCCGATTTCTTGATATCGCAGTGCACCTGTTGATTGCATCAGATAGAAGCAAGGACGACCGCCCGAACATACCTCATAAACATAAGCCTCTGCCGGTTTTTTTTTTCTCTGCATAGTTTGTTTAATGTTGATTAGTGCGAACGGAAGATATGCACCACAACGAAAGCTCGCAAGAGGTATCCATGAACGGATCATTTTACAATTTTATCGTTCCGCATGGAATTATGCAATCGTAATATAGTAATCACAGGGAGGTTGTCTCCAAACACTCTTGCTTTATCGATGGCGTCGAGGCTGACTAGTATAAACAGGCTCGTAATAATGACACCTGTTCTATCGTTGGCAACAGCTTCACAGTACCACGCTTAAATTCTTGCAAATTGCGACCTCTGTTCCCATAGAAGCTCTTTAGTTCTTCTCGCACTTTCAGATTAGTCTGTAGTTTGCTGGAATACAAGAAGACGCATAGCCACCATAGAAAGGACACGAAAGAATGTCATGTTTCGTGCATTTTCTATGGTGGTTATGCGTCTTTTTATATTCCAACAAACATGTGCCGATTAGCCCAGCTACAAGTGTTACGATATACAGTTCTTCCGCTTCAATTTATCCCCGTCACCTCAGTTATTGAATGTAATTCATTAGGTTGTTGTCAAGAAAACAAGGGTAAAGCAATGGCATCACGACAGAGCCTCTGTTCCTAAATCCTCTCGTGATCCCCCTAAAAACTGTTTTCCTTTTTGTACCATGGGGCTTCGTCCGCCTCGGTGGTACAGTGGTTACGGTGCTCGGGTACTGACCCGAAGATCGCAGATTCGATCGCGGGCGCGGCGGTCTCGTTTTATATGGAGGCGAAATGCTAGAGGTCCGTGCACTGTGCGATGTCAGTGCACGTTAAAGAACACCGTGTGGTCGAAATTTCCGGAGCCCTCCACTACGGCGTGCCTCATAATCATATCGTGATTATGGCACGGGAAAACCCCAGATGCTATTAAATCTTGGGTATTGCATTGCAGTCTTTTCAGCGTCTTTTCTTACGAACTGGAGCTCATTTATGGTGAATGTCGGGCTACGCCTCTTTACCCCTTCACTGGCACCTAATGCCAGTATTCGATAGTTCAGCTTAATCGAATAACGCGAGGAACTGGTTGGAGCTTCTGATTAGCCCTTGCGAGTCAATCCAGGGATGCTGGGGTCCTCTTCAAAGGCTCTGCAAGCACACTGTCGAAGAGAAAATAATATATGGGGAGAAAAGTGCGACCTCGGAGACAAATGAGCGAAACTGGAGGAAGTTGCAGCGCGTCTCCCCTCAGAGACACAATGGGCGCAGCTGACACAATGGGACGGCATGGCGAAGCCTCGTCTTCCGATGTCAATGCCGCTCTATCGGCTCCAACCTGTTTCAGCATTTCCCAACCACCCAAGGACGGATGCTGTGGCGGTACTTTCAAAGACAGCAGTCTCCTCGTGGGCACGGCGAGTCATTACATGACGGAAGCAAGAAGGGAACGGAAAAACCGTATTATTCGGCAAATCTGGCGCCGAAGGATGTTCATTTGCATCAACGTGAGCTGCCGCTATCAGAACCACTTAATGTCGCAGCAGTGCCGCGATTTCGCGTAATGACGTGAGTGTCGAGTACGTTTGCGCATGCACGGATGACTGGTAAACAACGAAGCGCGATCACTACAGCGTGTGGTAACCAGAAGCCTACGTCATTACTTGGCTGAGAAATGAAACGTGGGCGCGTAATGTGCTGACGTCAGGGTAGCATGCCAGCTTGCGACATAACATTGACAGATCAGTGTGTAGGCGTTCAAAATGCTGCGTACAATTAGATCCCGTTCTGATCTGACCGCGTAGTGAACGCGATCAATACACACAAGCGTAATGTGTATACTACTAAAACACACGCGTAGTGAACGATTCTGTGCTGAAAAAAAAATAGTATCTTATTTACTAACAATGAATCGATCTGTCGGGGGAGTGATACATAAATGGCTTGTAGGCACTGTTTACGGAATATGTTTCCTGTTCAAAACAGTCAGATCTGAGAGTGTTGCGTGCTGTATCTCAGAGGGAGGACCGAACCGCATATCTGTAGAAACGTTTCTTCAATGGCCGTTGGTCAGGCCTGCCACCTGACATCGATTACGGTGAAAATGATAACCTGACTGCCGTGCCAATGACCAAACGCATCGCGGATGACATTTTACGCAGGATCGTTCTCGTGAATACGTATGGGGAGGAAGATCTTGACGATATCTTGTTGCGGTGCTCTGTAATTACGCTACTGAATGAGAGAGTGACAGAAAGGTAGACGAAAGCCTCTGGAGGTTAACTAGAGGAAATCTTCGGTTGGCTGCCCTGTACATGGGCAGATGATAGGAGAAATTAAAGGGAAGAGAATTCCATAGTGCATGGCGAGAACTCCGCCGCTCTGGACAGCCAACAAATTCACTGATTGCCGTACGAGTGTGGTGTATAAGGTCCCTTTCAGCTGCGGCCGCTTCTACGTAGGACAGACGGGCCGATGCATTAACCAGAGATTGTTGGAACATAAGAGATCGCTAACAGGAGGCTCACCTTCTAATCTATCTTTACATTGTCGAGATTGTAAGTGCAAGCCAAAATTCGATGAATGCGCAGTGTTGTACCGGCATAGAAATCAAGAAACGCGCCTGATGATTGAAGCATGGCATATCGAGAATAGTGGTAGCGCATGCGTGAGCCAACCGTCGATTAACTTGCATAAAGATGAAATCAAATGCCTTAACAGTTATCTTCCACGTAGACCGCCACGCGTGCCGGATTGATAGGTTCGCCGGTTGCATGGGCATGCGCAGATAAGTTTTCGTGCCTTCTTTCTTTTCAGCCGTTGTGCGTCTCTTCAGTTGTTAGTCGGCGTTTGTGGTGTCCTGATCTCTTTCTTGTGTCCGTGTTTGCACGCCCTGTCTCTTTTTAGAATGAATACGTACCAACTAGCTCAGCTCTCTGTTATTCTGGACAGAAGTTTGCTCGCAAGGTGAAATATCTTGCAGCAATGACAGCAACTTAAGTACCACGGTGAGCCCCTTTATAAAACATTCTGAAACTCTCGGGAATCCCGGATAGCTACGAAAGAAGTGCCATGTGTTTTGCAAACTATATTCATTATTCTATTAATTCAGTGCAACCTTACCATGAACGGCTCCTGCACTGCACCTGCAGACTCCTGTGAAGTATTCACTAGTGGCCCGCGACGTTTAGTTAGATTTCGTTCTAATATTATTTCACCTTTTAAGTCATTCTATATACCTGCTATGTATTCTTTGGCCAAACAGGGACCCGCTCGTTTTTACGGTAACAAATCAGGTGCGACCTAATTAATTTCCCTCTCTTTATCTATCTTTCTTTAGCTAGATTTAAAGTAAACAGTTGTGATGATCTAACAATGTTACTAAACGCGCAAATGTGTTCAGCTGAGATAATGCCATGTTAACATTTTTAAATGCGAAGCATTTCGTAGCGAACCTTTGGCACTTTGGGCGTTTCTATCTATCTATCTAGCCACCTACGTCTGGGTACTCTCAAAATTGACGTGGGAGGGTAAGAGGATTTGAAGAATATGACTGTCGAGTCATGACATGAATAACGTGAAAATCCTGTCGCGTACGTCGTCAAACCCTTTCCTCCAGACACGTGTGACACATAGCCGTTTACCACGGGCCGCAGTGTACGGGTATGCGCCACAAGTGATTGAAAGTTTATATCTTCCCAGGAACGGCGAGAACAGACATTGGTCATTAAATGCGAGAGCTTTATGAAAGCTGACATCGGCAGCGTTGACCCGACCGAATGGAAAGAATAAAAATTAGGATCCCAGCAGGAATCGAACCCAATCATTCTGCGTGGCAATCAGGTACTCTACCACAAAGCCACGCCAGGTCTATAAGCTGGTTTGGAAAAACAGCCTATGCAGGCGTAATGTTGGTGCAACGTCAATTATGGTTGTGGTGCTGGCTATCTATTTTACAAGAAAGCAAAAAATACTACATTTGTACTCCTACGATGCAGGCCTCATATCAGATTGACGTCTGTGGTTCCAATGTTGGCTCCGCTTTTACAGCAGTCTAATAAACATTACATTCGTATTCCTATGATTCAACAAGCTATATTGAAGCATTGCTTGAGCCCGGAGGAATACATTAATGAAATTTACGTATGATATTCACATTATTGCACCATAAAGTGCGCTTAGTTTCGATAATGCTGACGTATGTCCTCTAACGTGAGGGTTGACGTTACGTCGCACCATAGCTTACCCTTTGAGCGCCAGTGTTGTCGACGTGCCTGGTAAGCCCACGATATGCACACAGCTACTGCACTTACAAAAACACGTCGATCCACCTCGTAACACTTGGCTCAAAGCCATAAAATACAGCATAGAAGCACTCGCTGCCTGCTTCGCATCAAATCGATTTTCACAACGCGTGGGATATGCCGAATTTTTTTTTTTTTACATAATGTGTTTATATGACTGCTTTTACTGGTGACCGTATAAAAATTTCTCGTGGCGAACGTGTGCTATCGAATGCAATGATATCGTTTCCGTATTTAATCATCATCAGCCTGACTGCGCCCACTGCAGGGCAAAGGCCTCTCCCATGTATCGCCAATCAACCCTGTCCTGTGCTTGCTGCACAGTTTAGGTAAGCACAAAAGCGACTCAATGTGCACGAAGTCAAAGGACTGGTGATCGCTGTAGAGTAGGCACAGAACGGTTCCGCACCACCATGTTTCACTGCGCGTCGTATGAAACAAAGATGTACATTTATTACTCGAAAACTACGAGTCACTCGGCGTTGCGATTCCTTATTTTCCGAAGTGGTCCACAAAGCCTCTCAAAGGAGCTGCTCTCCGTCTTCTTTTATCTCTATTAACAAAGGTTCCGTTGTTCGTGTGCAGGTTCGTGTGCACGAAAGTGATTGATACGGGTCTCTCCATCTCCCTCGCCTTCTAACGTGCGTCCCTCTAACAAAAAAAAAAGAAAGAAAAGAAAGAATACAGTAGCATTCGATGCATGAAAACACATCCCTCTCAACCTTCATCACTCTCCACAGCTCGACCTTGAGCTCGCAAAGGCAAAACAGTCGAGAGCGCCGCGGAGAACTTCTCGAGGGGTGCATCGAGGGGGCACTTGGGTGGAAACAGGCAGCGCATGCGTAGAGCGTGGGTCGTAGTCGTAACGAGTCGTTGGGCCCTCCGAAGCACAAACCGCATCGTTAAACAGAGAAGCGCAAAGGCAGGTAGGAAGAGCGTGTCCGAGCGATCAAGCAAAAGGACAAATGGCAGTCAACGCAGCGAGTACACGCACGCACGGATTAGTGTACACAAGCAAAATGCAAACATAGACGCGCTTGCCGACATTCCCGGGCGAGTGCATCTAGGTCACGAGGCATGATCGAAAGGTAAAGAAAAGAAAGAAGCTGCCTGACCGTACCGAGCAAGTTTGTGGATGGTAGCGAGGTGGGAGTGAGGTTGAGGGGCTCGGTGGGCAGGCATTCCCGGCTGACGCCCAAGACCTGGGGAAACTAATATCGGCTGGCAGCACGAAAATATTTCGTCCTGCTTATGACATGTTGCGACCACCCTACCTGTAAGATACCTATATTTTCTTAGTATTCGAATGACTTATAGGCACATATTTCCACCGAATAACAGACCACAGGAGGACCACCATGCTACGTACTGTCGGACAGAGAACGCCAAATGCATCTTCTCAGCCCTGTCTGCTGGCACGTTTTTGCCGAGAATAAATTCGCTTCTTCGATCAACTCGATGGAGTGGCGTTAATAGCTCTTTCTCAACAGAACCACGACAGTACGCGAAAGCAAGCATTAGGCACCAGCATTTATCGGGACACGTGCACGAAGAAGTGGAAAAACGTGACGTTTCTTTGGAATGCCGTGGGAGGCCTTTAACGCTCGGCCGGACACAATGTCTCAATCTGTGGGAAAGGCGAAGGCGCGGTGTCTTCAATGAGGTGCGATGAGAGACGTTTGCCAACGTTCGAGCATCACGCGCACGCGCACCTAATGATGCTCGTTAGGCTCATGAAAGTTTGTCGCACCCTGCTGCAAGTTGAGCGCCTCGATAAAAGTACCGCGTATCATGTTCCCATTCGGCACGCCTCCCAGCAATGTCACGTGCGTTATTATAGGAGCGCTTTGGAAGCCACGTACATTTTCCACTGACTACGTTAGCCGTTAGGAAGGACAAAAAGAAAGCAAAAAAAAACAACAATCCAAGAAAAGGAAAAAAGAAAGCCACCGCAAATTGCAAAGACATTGCAGTACACATTTTTACATTCGTGCCGAATTGCGCTAAATCACCTTCTTGAAGTTTTCGTTGAAGCAGCCTTAGGCAGGCTGATCAAGGAGCTTTATTCTGTCCCATAATAATGGTAGGGATTCACGTCCCAAAACCACGATATGATTATGAGAGACGCCGTAGTGGAGGGCTCCCGAAATTTAGACCAAGACGCTGCGCCGTGCTCCCGACTGGGTTGCAGAAATAAGCGTCTCTTCCTCTACATAACCACAAACAACAACAAATTTAGACCAGCTGGGGTTCTTCAACGTGCCCCCAAATCTAACCACACGGGCCTCTAGCATTCCGACTCCACCCGAAATACGGCCGCTTCAGCCGGGATTCGACCTCGCGACCTTCGGGTCAGCAGTAATCAAGCAGTAATCACCGTAACCAGCGGCGGGTCTTTTAGCCTGTCTCCTCGCTGCGCGACCCCTCGCAGTTTCCGCGTAAACCCCACCATTTTTGTCTACTTTTCGACGTGATACACAATAGAGCTGGCCCACGTGGGACACCTAATGACACCTGAGGGCCAACAGGACCGTCTACAAGGTCACTGATACCTAGTTCGGGAGCGACTGAGAGACGCCAATACTGTGGGGAAGTCAGGTGAATTTGCCGGGACGGCGTCTAAAGGGGGAGGATGTTGAGGGGGGCGGGGAGGGGCGGGGGTTCCAAACAATTTGTCGTCGGCACCGCCTGTATAACAATGGCTTTCGCCTCTTTTTCATTACTTACCTTCACCTTTCTAGCATATTTGAAACTTTTGTCGAAGCTGCCGTAGGAGCTAACCAAAGTATCGCACTGAAGTCATTGCAGCGCAGAGGTACGTGGACAGAGGAGAGGGGAGGAACACACGGGCGCGGTGAGTCAGACACATTCGCAACGCCTGCCATCCTGGTCATCCTTCAAAGGCAAAGAACAGGCGAAGCCGGTGAAGGGAGGCCAGGGTGGGGGCTGTGCGGTTCCGAGTGACTTCTCAAAACCGTGCGAGTATATCAACAATTTGTCTTCGACTGGCACCGAGCAGGCCTCACAAACACTGCCAGAAACTAGACGGGCCTCTCTATCGTACAAAAAAGGGGAAAAAAAGAAAGAAACAACAGTTCAAAGTAGGCGGACAACTCTGAACCTTCTAGAAGCTGCGTTTGCGGCTGAGCCGTGCAACTATTTGCAACCTATCATCGGCTGGAACCGAACAGGCCTCACAAACATTCCCAGACACCATTCTGTATTGGTGTGCCAAGTGATTAGAAGTGACAATTAGTACATAAGGTGAATAACGTGAATTACTGCGAATTAAATAGAATCATAGGGGATTAAGGAAAAATGGCGTGTCGAATAAATTTATGTCTGAATTAAAGCAGTAAGGGTGTGCAGGTGGATTAAATGGGAATTACGGCGAACTAAATGTCAAGTGAAATAAAGTTATGCCAATGTGAGTTAACAGCTGACGACGAAGTCTCAGCATGTAGAACCAGTGGTGATGTGTAGGGGGCCGAAAGAGTACAAGGAATAGGAAGTAGCAGTGCAATCGACTGAGAAGGTCAAGGCAATTTAATTGGTGTCTCTTTATAGCATAAGCTCTCCCTTTCGCTCCACTTAGCGTTCAATAAACGGACTGTAACTGTGGCTGGTTCATAATGACCGAGTGAGAGAATGTAGCTCCTGCTGGTGGAACCATGTGCCTATGAATAAACGACAGCATTTTATCCCTTGGACTCTAATGGAAGGACTGACTCGGCTAAAGAGGGGCGCTGTGACACAACTTTGACCCCCCCCCCTCCCCCAATGAGGAACTCAGCGCACGGATATGAGCATAACCGCCACAAGGTGAGAGGTTTCGCTTTAACGGAGCACCTTAACTTTGCGCAGCTGGACATACCAATGAATTTAAAACTTGAAAAACAGCGCAAAGACAGGACGAAGGAAAGTGACACACGGACGGGTATACCAATGAAGGTAAGCATGAATGGAGGTAACAGAACAAGGTCATTTGCAGAAAAATATGTACAATTTCTCTTATTAACACTTAGCCAGTACTGACCGACCAATTATTGCGCTTTCACCGTTCACTTCTATGTGTTCTCATTCCTGTTATACTGCATTTTGTCCGTGAGCAATTCCACGATGTGAGGCGATTGTCCGCACTCCCAATATGTTAGCTACATTCAGATCGCCCAATTATTTGTCCTGCGCGTGCAGCGTGCAATGTGTATATTAGCGACGACTGCGAATTTATCGGCTTCCCGCATAACTGCGGTAAATGGCGAGAGCTATAGCGCTAAGCAAAGCGCGATAGACAGTAGGACATAGGAAAACGAGCACTCCTCTTTGTAACCGTTTTACGTCGTGTTTCACTGAGCGATATAACTTCTCGCCAGCAGTTATGGCATACCGTATCACTAGCCCGATCCGCCACTCTTTTCCGCCACGATGTAAAGGAATTGCAGTGAGTACGCGCACTCAGGGAAGAAAGTTATACCTCGGAACGGCAACCCGTTGGACTAAAGGCCACTATTAATTTCCATCGTAAAAAGTTGTAAGTTTATGAATAGATCTGCGGTAAGATAGTTTGCAAGCATTTCCTCTATGCCCGTGCTCGGAGCTTCAATTTGAGCAGCTGCCGGTAGTGCTATCGCGCTACCGTAACATTGCCTCATTTACGACTTACGACGTGTAGCTTTCCTCCCTGTTTTCCTCTTTCCTGGCCCGGTTACCAGGAAGTTTACAGACTTCGGCCACTCGTTTAAAGCGGTTAGCATTGATGCCACGAAGCTCATGTTGCAGATGTAGGTGCTGGTTGTGCCATGAAGCTTGTTTGTGGTGACTTCTCTGTAAGGCGAGGGTGGGGTGGATTGGTGGCGCACGTATCCAGCCCCACGATCACCTTTGCAGTCCGAATGACTTACAAAGAAGTTTCATTTCCGGTCGAACAAATGCCACGACGGGCACAATCGACAAACTGGAAAAAAAAAAAAAGCTGCGAGGCAGCTTACCCTCACAACAAAAAAATCATGTACAATGGCGGTGCCTCCCCTTCTTGCTAGAATTGTTACGTGCAGTGTAGCGAGAACGGGATGCCCAGTCATTGTGGTTGAATGCACCATGAGGTGTGGGAAGACGTTTTTCTAGCCCAGCCACGGCCAAACACGGGAAACGCTGCACTGCACGTAACAAATGTAGCAAGTACGGGAGGCACCGCCATTGTGCATGAGTTTTTGTTGTGCAGGAAAGCTGCCTTGAAGATCTTGCAACTCACTTACCAGCAGCTTTGACCAACTTGTAGCTTGAGCAGTGACAGCATTTAATGACACATTGCTACATTCCAAGCAAATTATAGTCACCGTGTTCTCTACTGTGACAAATGTAAATAGATGACGCGGTAAATGAGCTGTCAAGCTGAGCACACTGTCGGTTTTGGGTGATTTTGCTGTCATTGTGAATAATACTGTTCAGGACATAATGTGGGCGACTGCCCACAGTACAGTGCTCAGAAAGAATCGCTTCCCACCGCGTTCAACCAGTTGGACGAACAACCTCTGTCGGAAGAAATATTCCTGAGCCATCTACAGTACTAAACGTTGCAGAAGAAAGCCGTGCAAGCGCTGCTGCCTTTCTATGCTGCGTTTTCTGTGTTCCACCGGTGCCCTTCTATGCTGCGTTTTCTGTGTTCCACCGGTTCCACCGATGTGTGTGAGTGCGCGTGTGCGTGCGTGCGTGCGTGTGTGCGTGTGCGTGCGTGCGTGCGTGTGTGTGCTAGATCACCTGGCATTATCCTTGTCTTGTGCATAGGTGGTACTGACAGACTAGTTGGTTGCACAGTACGGTCCACTTTTAATTGGAACACTCCAATTAGCACCTTTCATTTTGCCGGCCCTCTAACAGCAAGTGGACAGGGAAACATTGTTCATGCACTGCACGAGTCTGTCAAGAAGACGCAGAACTGTTAAAGGGACACTAAAGAGAAACAATGAATCGGTTTAGATTGATAAAGTGTGCTCGAAGAACTCTTGTGTAGTTTAGTTCACCACCATAGGTTTGTTATTAGAGGAGAAAACCAAGTTCAAAGTTTCATTTTTAAATTTCGCGCCGAACTTTGTATTCCGTGACGTAAAAGACTTCAAAGAGCATTTAACGTATTTTGGCGTCACTGGCTCGACGAAATTTTCACAAACTCGTTATGTCAAGTCTCTGGCCCCCTCAGAGTACAATGTACTTCGATTTAACCGATTAGGAACTACGTAGGCCCAAGCAGGCGCCGTCAAAAATATGTGATGTCACGGCAAATGGTGCGGGAATTCCAAGGTGGCGTCGCCACCTGTATTTTCTTTTTGCGCGTTTTCTCGCTTACTAAGCGTCTTCGCGCAGAAAGCGTGGTGTTTTTGGTATCGTGGAAGACTACTTTACTAATACGAGAAAAATCCTTTTGCTCTTTAGTGTCCCTTTAAGCACCAGTAGTCTTATGCAAATCTAAGCCACTAAGTTTTTGGAAGGGAGCTAAATCCAAACATGCCCCACACGCAAGTGCTCCCTTTAAAAGTGGACCCGTCTGTACATGCCCTTGAGAGCAGCAGCGCAAAATTTAAGAAACACAGAGAAACAATGATGCACACAACACATGCTGCAGGCGCTGTAAAGTCTTACGAATATTAACCTTGGACCCTGCTTTGACGCTTTCTGGGTTGAGATCTTCGATTATTTTTTACTGCGAAGCTGGATACCTTTCCTTGGTGGGAAAATTTCGTGGCGTCAGCACAACACTCCTATAGCGCATATGCGCCACAGAAATTGGACAAATCGCACTAGTCACCACAGACGCTCGCGTGCTCCTCTGCTAACGGATACGTGCTCTCCTTGCATTTTCACCTTGGACGCCGAGGAAGGGCATTCGGAGAGGTGGACAGACGAGCCGACGAACGCAGCGTAGCGAAGGAAAGAGCGAAACGAGAAATCGCGTGTAACTTAGCTAGCGTTCGCTGTAGACCCGTGAACAACTGCAATGCCACAACTAAATTTCGACTTGCGGGTGGTTTAAGGGCAAACGGCATATCTTTCTTTGCCGTCAGGCCCATAGCATAGAGCTCAGTATTCGTTTCAATAAAAAAACCACAAAACAAGCATCAAAACCACATGATGGATGATAAGGCCCCTGTGAACAATGGGAACATCCTCCCGCGGTTTCCCGGTAAAGATTGAGTTGCAGCTGCTTTGCACTTCACACGAGGGTTTCGATTTACGTCAAACGGGCCTTCCTTCTCCCCGCGTGTTTCCCGCTTTCATATATAAAAGGAAGACCCGTCTAGCAACTCCCTCAGCCCAGTCTAAGACTGCCATGGGTAGACCACGGAAATTAAAGGCACCAGAAGAACAGCGTGAGTGCAATGATCGACGAAAGAAGAAATTCGCCTTGCTTAAAATGGTCGCGGAACCATTCACGGTCTACCACAGCGACAACAAAGCGATTATCACTTCCATTACTCTAATGTAATAATAACCCTCCCTCCCCTCCCCCCGCCTTTCAGCATGTGTGGTGTGTGACACAACTTCGCTGGACATTCACGTTCGCAGAGCAGAATGGCGATCAGAGTTTTTCTTTCTTTTTTTCTTTCTTTTTTGCAGTTCGTTGCCGTCATTGCTGAAGAGTACGATACCGTCTACGAACCCCAAATTGCTGTAATATTCTTCGTTAATCTTTATAACCATTTCTTCGCCATCTAGCTGTTTAAATACTTTTTCTAAACATGAAACGTTTTGTTAAGTAGAGTTGCGTTAGAGGACGTACATTAGGTATCTTAGATGGCGCGATCGCGTGATTCATCTCTATAGAGTTTTGATAAAAAAAGTTCACATGCCTGACACTATTATTTTGGCCCTTTGAAACAACCGCTTAATAATACAATCTTTCAAGCTCTCCTATTACGAAGGTTGTATTCGAAGGTTGCAGGTTCAGTCTCCGCCAAACGCAAGTTATTTTTTCGTCCACTTTAATTTCTTCGCATTTATATAATATTTATTAGAAATAACAGCCCCTATACTTTCCTTGGCATTATTGTCTGTTAGTTTTCACCAACGTTACTAGAGCAAACTCAGTTTCAAAGCTCCGTATCTCCGCCAGCGGAGGAGGGTGGTCCGAACGGCAGTCGCGAGAACTAGCGGCGCTGCAGTCACGTCTTGCCTAGAGTCACTGTATATGCTTAAAGGTAGCAAAGTTGCGCATCCGTCTTCCAAACGCCGCTAGAAACCATGCATTGCGGAGAAGCTCACACTCGGGCCAATTTTTTGTATTTTTTGACGCCGCCGCTGCAGCGAACTGAATTAACACTAGTCATCGATAATCAGTGTTTATCGCCGGTCTTCGACACGCCAGACATGTTAACTGCCGACACGATGGGCATGTCACCTGCACAAACGGAGTGCTACTTCACCGCATAGCTGTGGTTGCTAGCCAGAACTATGCGCAACTCTGCTACCTAATGGTAGCATATAAAGTAACTCTTGTCTTGCCTAGTCTTGCCCCACTATCGGCGCGTCGTCTGCTGCCCGGCGTGCCAAAGCGCGCAGTTGCTCACGGCAACTGCACGGCAACTTTCTAATTGTACTAGTAGCAAACTCAAACATTTATCATTCTTCCCATCGACGTTCGCGCAGCTCATTTGCGGACTATTTAGGTGGATATGCATAAGGTTGTATCTATGCCTTGGCCCGCGTGCGTTGCTCATTGATTGGCGAAGAATCGATGTTCGGTCTATATTTGAGCTGTCTACATTGAGCTTAACTTCCAAGCATGGGAGTTTCTAAGCGAATGATGGTTTTCAGCGTAACTTTTTTATGACTACCACTACAATTTTATCCGCTGCCGTATTGTCTAGACGAAGAACAACCCAACACGTTTGTAAAAGCCTTTATAGTGTACAAAGAAGGGCATTTACTCGAGATCTAAAAACGTTCTAGAAGAACTGTGCTAATGTTGTCTACAATTTATTAAAAAAACTTTCTCGAAAAACATCACCAATGCTTTGCAATGTTCACAAGACACGTTTTCACTACGGTTAAAGGGATACTGACCCAAAATCGAAAAATTTTATGAGAACTCTGTAAGTGAAATCTCAGTTTGCGATTACATCGAATAGATGTCCTCTCTGAGCAATTTTTTCAGCGGATAGTTGTATTTTCGGTGTTTCTGTGGGCGCGCGCCGAGCTGCCCGGCCGACGAGAGTTGGAAAGCGTCACGTCACAACACCCGTCTCGGACAGCCAGCCGGCCGGCCGCAGACTCTCCAAACACGCCGTAGGTAAGCGGCACGGCATGAATACCAGTTCTGGTCCCTCCACCTGCGACGAATATACATCCGACGATGAAAAGAGTTCGAGCATGCCAAAATACATAATCGCTTACGGTTACGAGCATTCTGCGTCTAGCGACGAAGAGGAGCAGGCGGCTGTGGGCGTGCTGGTGAGGCAGCCCGGGCCAGTAAAATAGTAGGCTTTTATGTAGCAAACTCAATGTGTAGTGACAGTACTAGGTAAAATGATAGTACATAGGATGCAAGATGGCTGGTTTAAGCTTGCGTAAGGCAGAAGAGCAGTTACTACGCCGGAATCGTAGGTTCTCACTTATGTTTACATGTACGCTGTCAGTCTTCGAGCGCTGCGCAGTTTCTTCCTGCGCGCGAAGCACGGCAGATGCAGATTTATTCAGCTCTTTGATAGCTGTGTGCTTACGGCAGCTACTGTCACAGCCATGCTATACAAGAAGACAACTGTTCAAATGTCAGTGTGATACAACTCTCAGTCTCGGTAGCGTGTAGGTAATCTCCTGCCTTTCGTTTTGATGTTCTATTTCTGGCGGCTCCTCCAAACTGGGCACTGGGCTTTGCGGGACGCCGTGAGTTTTTGGGGGGACTTGCGCCTTGGTCCCGAACATTCTGGCTTCGAAATGTGGGGTGGAAGTGCTGGGAACAAGCGCGGCATGGCACCGGGCGCGCGTTCCCACTTTCACATCAAAACTTCTTGTTCCGCAACAACATGAAGGTAGTCATTTACAATGTCGTCACACTCAAAATGAACGTCACAGACCTTGCATTTCGCAGTAAGCTTTCTATCTTTTCGATGCAAAGCTTGTTCACACCTTTTGAATTGCACAGGGTCTTTTGGAGGTTCGAAGAAGTGTCGTGAAGCGGAGTCGTGGTTGCGGTAGCCGCTCTTGCAGCCCGGCGCAAAGCAAGTCGGCATACCGCACCGTCAATCTGTTCGTCCTCGTTACACTTCGTAGATCATGCACGTGTCTTCCTACAAGATGCTAAGCCTGATCAAGAACAGTCGCAAAAATGACGAGCGAACAAAGCGCAGACGTAGCTGTAACCCGCGTGCGCTCGCACGTCGCCGGTGCCGATCACAACAAGCGCCAGCCGCCAGCCGCGGGAGCTAGACTAAGCTTTAAGCTAGCTAGACTTAAGTTAGACGTGACTGCAGCGCCACTAGTTCTCACGACCGCCGCGCGGACCGCCTCTCCGGCGGAGCTTTTAAACTGAGTTTGTTCTAGTAACGTTGGTTTTCACTAATACTGTATTACAACCACGTAACACAACATCCGTAGAGCTCAGGGGCGGATCCAGCCACTCATTTTAGGGGGGGGGGGGGGCGGTCGCTTGAAGAAAACTGGAGAGGGGGGGGGGGCTCACTTTTGTTTTTAGTGTTACTATTATTAAAAGAACCCCATCACAGCATAAATACTGTTACTTTGTACTTAAAGTGGTTCCACTCATTTGTCCTAATCAGTTTTCTAATCTTAATAAATTGGAAGAATTACTACAAATTACGGACTACCACACTTCAGATATGTGCCCATTTTGCTGCGCTAAGCCTTTGTTAGAAATCGGGTTGCGTGGCCGGTGCGAACACGGGTTCGTGTCTTGCCGGGCAGTCATCAGAATAAGTTGATGGACGGAAGAAAACTATACAAGTAATTTACATTATCCAGATCACAGGGAACAGGCACGGTGCTCCAGCACCGGATTAAATTAGCAAATTGAGGTCCACCCCATTTTCCCTCTTTCCACGCTGTCACCACACCAGGATTCCACCAATAATGGAACCTTTGTAGGGTCATAATGATGAGCACACACCTGCACTTCAAAATTCAATGTCCCGTTGACCGCGCAAGACTTCAGAGGTTGAGGACCGCCATCTCTCACGATCCTTCCGGCGATTAGGAGGCTCGTTGACCTGGCGTTGTCAGCACTTGTACTCGGATTATTCGTTTGGACAAAAGTCATTCGTATGGCGCCGAACAGACGGCAGAGACGACACGGCAGGTGCACGGTGCGCTATTAGAGCCTTTTATCAAGTTGCGGAAACACGGTAGACAAATAGGGTACGGGATTACGGTAGCGCTCCTCCTCTCTCGCTCGCCCGCTCCCAGTGCCAGTGACGCACTAGTGCGTCTCCCGAACGACAGGTGGATCGTTAAGAATGCATGGGCTGACAGGCAATAATGAGGCGTGACACCACACAGTAAATTTCGACAAAAGCTTTTGTGGTGTTGGGGTCCCTTTACCGCAATTAGCAGCGGCGAAAGCACAACGAGCGAGAAAGGAAGAGCGGTACCGTAATACCGTTGTTGCTTTCCCTCAACCCACTCCAGTCGCTGAGAAGCGAGGTCAAACCTTTCAAGGCGACAAGGCACGAGTGGCGGCTCTTAGAAGCCTTCTTGATAAAGAAACAAGGAGAGAAATGCGTGAGTGAACCGTCACTGGTTTTAACCGATAAAGAAATAGCGTTTCTGACAGCCGGACCAGGAGAGGCACGCGAGTGTAGGGAGGTGGCTTCAGAGCTGCGTATGCGCCGTTTGCAAATGAAACTATTTATTTTAGAGAGTGCTTCAAAATAAATAAAGCACTGCTCCACTTGCTCATCTCCACGCGTACGTCGCATCGTTTAAACAAGTGAAACGAAGACAGCAACGACAAAGCAGAACGGCAGCAGCATCAAAGACGACGAAAATTAGCAAGTGGCACATTGCTTACGCATATTTACGTAAGCCTTGCAAGTGACTTTCTGCATAATACTTTAAAAAAATAGCTGCGCACTTTGTAACCGAAAGAATAAATCGCAATGTGCGTATTAACATTATATCGGGCTGAGCATGAGCAAGAGATGCTGAATATATGAGCGTGCGACATATCGCTTGTACTTTAGAAAATTTATCTCAGTCAGTGTGTCATTGCTTCAGTACCTTTGAAACTTCCGAACACAAAATCGTGGGCAGCGTTTATTTCATGCAAAAGAAAACAATTCATGTTCATATTCTTTCACATGTCTTGGAAAACATACCTTGAAGTTTTTTAACATGTGGAAAAAATATACTGAAGAAAAAAGTACTTAATTCAATCATAGTGTTATAGCGGATTCTGTAGGATATTCGTACATTCCTCGTAACTGCATTACAAGGGCTGCAGAAAGATACACTATAGTCAGTTTGCGGATTTGTTGGCTGCTCTGAACAGGTTAATGACGACAAATTGCAGGATATACTTGGTTGAACACTGGCGTGACTGGTATCTCCAATACTGCAGGTAGCAATGATAGGCATGTTTCAAGTCTTCTTGAACTAAGAAACAAAAGAATCAAGGGGTGACGATATCAAACCGAAAGTTCTAAACGCAAGCTATATATTTGTGCGTGACCTACGCTTACCTCGTGTCGCCGGGACGGGTCAAGTGGCAACCACAGTACCAGTCTCCATATTCATACGACTCGGGTAGCAACGCGCGCGTCTACTCACAGGACGGTGGGACAGTCGCCAGCCGCCTGTGCCTTGTCAATGGGCGCCGCACTTTACCAGTTTAAGCAGTGTGGTTACACAGGTCAGTTTTGTGCGGCACACACACACACACACACACCACACACACACACACACACACACACACACACACACACACACACACACACATATATATATATATATATATATATGTGTGTGTGTGTGTGTGTGTGTGTGATATATATATATATATATATATATATATATATATATATATATATATATATATATATATATATATATATATATATATATATTATATATATATATGTGTGTGTGTGTGTGTGTGTGTGGTGTGTGTGTGTGTGTGTGTGTGTGTGTGTGCCGCACAAAACTGACCTGTGTAACCACACTGTTTAAACTGGTAAAGTGCATTTCTTCTTACTATCGTAGGTTATATTTCACTACGTATTTCACAATTTGGGCTTAATAAATCGAATATTACGCGGAGAGGATGCCTAAATGAAGGAATTAGAGTCAGCGATAGCCCTTGCTGTCAGTGCCAGATAACACGCTTTCGGCATTTGGGCGCGCTCCAAATGCCTTGGAACGATATGCATAACTGGGCTCCGTGCGTGGATGGTTGTAGGAAGAGGATATCATCTTTCGATAGAGCACCAGCTAGAAGGAATATATGTTTTTGCATGAGATGGAGAGCTAGAAAGAAAGCTAGAAAAAGAGCTAGAAAGAGAGGGAGAATAATTAGCTTTGCTTTGAGATTCCAGGAAAGCTCCGGCCGATCCTGGGCCTTCGTGACCAGTCTTACAGGTAATCCTCGAGGTTGGAGCTGGCCAAAGCTCTCTTAGTAAGCTCGTTGGTGTGGTAAGGCTTGATGTGTCTTAATGGCAATTTTCTGCAGCCTCCTACCATACGTTGGAGGAACCAGCGTTCTCGGCAGTGTCAGAAATGCGCAAGGATTTGCGTCGGATGTGTGAATCCGTGCTTCCATTGTGTACTGAAGTGTGGACCATGCTGCAGGACTGTATTATTACGAAGGCTGGAGGGCATGAGCTGCCCCCCCCCCCCGCGCCCCCAAGAACAGGGCCCGAATTCGGCCGCAGCCCGTATACGGCAGATTGAAAACTCGGCGCCTATATATATTGTATGTACCACACGCTGATTTGGGAGCTTCTTGCTATGTAACACCATTATTTGTATTCTTCAGTTTCTCTACAACGTCCTGATGATATTTTACCGACCTGTATACGTTGTATGTACGACACATTTTTAACATCCCGCCTCACATTGACAATTCGCAACTTTCACGGCCTATAGGTGGCGCGACTGTACATCCAACATGTCTGTCGTTGAGATTATCGGCCCGCTGCAGACGATTTAGGAACGTACATGTTTGGCGAAGAGTTCAGTTCTTTGCGCTTCGGCTGGACTCCGATTTATGTTTTAGTGAAAGCAGGGTTGCGGTGACATGTTATAATAAGTAAACGAATGTCGGGTACGTTATTGGAACCTCATTAGGAAGATAAATATGCACGCAACTGTAAATAAAGCAAACACACTAGTCGCGTTGCTTGCGGCGCTTAGTCGCGCGTTGCAACCCCCGCTGTGCTGTTAGCACGATATGGTAGTAGGAGACTCAGTAAAGATGTCTCAGTAATATAAGACATTCTCGGAGACATGCTTTATCTCATTTTTGCTTGCATTGCATTCTGCCGCGTAGCTAGCTCAGCTCCCTTCAAAGCACGAAGTAATGTAAGTAAACGAAAAAAAAAATGTTGCCCTTCGAGACCGAAGCACAAGAACCACTTGAGGCATGTACGATTATCGGAAATGCGATTTTATTGCGCTTTCTTGGTAAAAAAGAGAAAAAAAAAAAACCAGCGGAATGCCACAAAGGGTCGACAAGCAGCGAATGAAACCAGCGCAAGACGCAATTTTCACGTTTAAGAAGGGACGTTTCTGTTATCATCCTACGCTTTCGGTGTTTATGAGAAGTGCAATAAGTAACATCGTGCGGGATAGGGACGAAAAGATAGGGACGATAGCGCCATCAGCAAGTAATACAGAACAAAAAGAGCTGGAGATGTGAAGGTTACGGAGGCACTTCACAGCCACTACAGACGTGGAATGGTACAATGGACGCTTTGAAAGCGGACTTTTCATTATATTCTAGAGGCGGAACGCATTCGTTATCAGTTCTGGTACTGTCTGCACAGCGACTGTGTCGAGCGGAGGAACGAAGCGCGAGAAAGGTGATATGAGATAGTAGACATACACTCTAAGAAAAAAGAGAGTCAAAAGAGGGTCATAGAACCGTGACTCTCCTCGGGTGTCCATCTGACCCCTTTTGGAAGGTACAGGCAGAAAAAAAGAGTTCGCAGTTTTTCCTTCCTCCATGTTTGGGAAGGAGTCACTGGACCCTCCTGAAGCGTGTTTCGATTGGCTTCGGTATACGGAAGAGCCGCCGTATACGCCATACATATCGCACGCTCGCCCTTTGGCGCCGTTGTGGCGCATTGCTCGGCGACGCAGACGGGGTTGGCGCCGGGGTGGCGCGCCGCTCTCCTCTCTCAGTCGTCTCAGTCTCCTGGTCTATTGGAATGCGTTGCGTGGATGAGTTGGTTGCGCGTCTTCGGTGGTATTGACGCCGGCTCCGTGCACGAAGTGACGCTTGGAGGGCGGAATATTCATGGAGCTGCGGACACCGACAACGGGCGCCAGTTAACGGTGAGTGTACTGCTTTCGTAGGCACTAATTATACAGCTTTAGCTGGGCGTCTGCAGCAGCTCTGCGGAATCTGCCAGCCATTTCCAACAGTAGCCTGCATCCGCGGGGCTGTTGCGGATGGCCAACTATAGCTGTCAGTTAACGAGTTGCCACCGTTATGCGCGTTGCTGTACAAGCTCCTATAAAGTGAGCGATGCAAACAATAATCGAGGGTCATTTCTTGCTGATCGCACGTCGTGTCTGCACTACTGAAGGTGCAAGATGACATTTTGAGATGCCCTTTAGTCTACTTCATAATAACATTTCCATCGACCTTGAGTGTGCGGCGTGCTTCCACGCGTGGGAACGTGAAAAAAAAAAAAAAAAGCCTGTGTACAGAACGCTTAGACGCACTATATGTAATGGTTTTTGTTGGCTTAAAGACGGTAGTTTGAGGTGCAGATATAGTACGTTGGCTTCCAGAATGTACGCGGTAGTCATTCAAGTTGGACACGCCTCGCCGGTGAAAGTGAAAAAGCTCTAGACTTTCGACGGCGCGCGTTGTTGCGGCCGCCGGCGTGCACTCTTTTCCCTCGTTTCTGTTTGCTGTTTTCGTGGTTTGCATACAGTGCGATGACGTTGGGCGCTATAACAGAATCGAGTGAGTGTACGTGATTGTGGGAGTTATGTGCGCTAATTCTTGCATATAACATGTCTGATCTCGACATAGACGGCGTACGCACGCGCTGGGTGTCGTTCGGGCCCTAGTACTCGCATCTGTTTATCTGAGTATTTAAGGATGAGTTACGTTTGTAAAACGTTCGGTCAATAACCGCTCACGGCATGCCCCTGGCTGCCGGAGGATGTGCTTTGTTGTTTTGTTGTTAGCCTTTATTATGTATGTGTGAACCACTTATTGTGTAGGTTGTGCAAACCTTTACTGCAATTTCATTTTCTCATCATAATATCACGTTCTGCTTTTCAGATACCGTTTTTCATGGTGCTCACGCTGGACAGGAGCGACAACCTAGCAAGCCACAAGTCTGATGCTTCCAGCCGTCACCACTTTTTGATTTATTCTTAATCACAAGGAATAAATATGGAAACATGATGGCGATTTCTGCTGTTCATTTAGCACCATATGACACTGTGCACATCACAGTCACACATTTTAGTTGGCTATACTCATAGAAGCATGTAAATGAGGAATACCCAAACTTCTTAATTGGAAATCACAGACCATCTTTTCGCGCTTTCTATATAACTTTGTTGGAAAATATGTGTTTTTTTGACGAGTTTTATTAAAATAATGCTAAAACAGAACTATTCTTTTTTTTACAGTCGCTGGGCAGAACGGCAACTATTATTGGACTTGCTTAAAATGAATACTCCACTATTTTCAACAGTAGTCGCGCAAAAGTAGAGCAAGGATCAAATGAGTAGCTTAAAATACTTGTGGAGTCGCTTGATGCTTCGGTGTGGGTCCCTTGACCCCCCTAGGAGCGTTACCGGCAAGAGTCGTCTGACTCCCTATGAGTGGTAACGTGATCCTCCCGATGAGAGTCTTTGCACTCTTCCTAGAGGGTCAGGGGACTCTCCTAGAGCGAGCCGACCCTGACCCACCAAGAGAGTCACCGTGACTATTTAAAGAGAGTCGTATACGTGGCAAGTCAGAACTCTCCGAAAAGAGTCACGCATACTCTTTTTTTTCTTAGAGTGTATACTCGGACACAAAATATGGGATTCTGCATACATTCATGGGCCTTGGTTATTTACTTGCGAAGTTTAACCCGCTTAACCAGTCACGGCTTTTCGAGGCACTAATCTGAAGGGGAGGCTTTTGCTTTGCCTCCCGCTGTACGCTGTGAGAACCGAGGCCCGCAGTAAAATCAGTTGCCTTTTTCTTTTATTTTCCGTTCACATTGAGGAATCGAAAATCTCACGTATCGAGACCGTCCACACCGTCGCAAAACAACCCCAAACGAGACAAACAAGTGGCAACATTCGCTGAGTCAAGCGGGTCCAGCATTTCAATAATCTCAACAGAGCTTCCGGCGGCCACCGCTCGGCGGCGTCACGGTACCTGGAAGTTGCGAATGTTATTGGCATTGTATATTTAACCCTGTATGTTGTGTTTTCCAGCTAGTCAAGAGCCAAGGAGCAACCAGCGCCTTGTCTGTGCACCAACGTCTGCTCATATTACATTGCTACACGCACACTGCACATTACACACGGCAATAAAAAGAACTTCAGCCGTTCTCATAAAAGTGCATGAGCCATTCTGTTGCAAGTCGTGCGCAAAGTATTCTGCTTGTGGTATGATCGTTGACCGAGATCCCACGGCTAAAGTAAAGCCTCGAAGTGATCGATCGCAGGGCCTTGTTTTGAGATTGACTGCAGTGTCAGACTCC
>NC_051177.1:87925011-88122511 GCF_013339695.2 Rhipicephalus sanguineus
CATCATTCTGTAACAATATTAGCAATATGATCTTAAAATTCTAAAGGTGGTTCACGCTACCACTTAGAAGGAACTATGTTTAAGACCATTTCTTGTTTTAAGCTTAACGTGCACCTGAATCTAAGTGCGCGATAATTTCTAATTTTCCTTCCATACAAACGTGACAGCTGCAGTCGGGATTGAACCCGCAACTTGATCTCAGTGGCGCAATGCTAATGCACGCAGCTTCTGCAGCAGATACACATATATTTAGAACGCACCATAGGCTTTCGAGTCTTTAGTTTCAAGTCGGAGCTTTATCGAAATGCTATCTCACACTTTATTTATTTGATTCCTTTGGTTTCTTTTTCTACTTTGCAGCTCTGGGCCCTGTTTTTTTGTAAGCAGCCGCTTCTTCAGCTGTCCTATAGTGCGGAGCAGAACACTAGTCATTGTTTGTCGTAATAAGGGCGCTCGCTGAGAAAGTTTCGCTGGCTGAAACAGTCGCAAGGTCGCAAAGTCAGCTACTGCAAACAAGCTTACGACTCTTCGACAATGTTAGCTATTTGGCGTTGTATGTTTATCTAGAGCATCGACAGTGTGTGCTAGCATGCAACACCTTCACAAATTGCGTTAAAGCGCCCTAGTGTAGTTTTATGTTGTTTATTTTAGGGGCGAAGCCCCTTGAGGTCGAGGCTTGTACGTCCGTTTGGCGTCCGCGCTCACGGCACAGCACCGTGTAAAATGGAAACATCAGGTTTAGCAGTAGACTGATATCAATCATATTTGTGACAAAACAATATAAAACACGTGCAAGCACAAAGCCTTTATACTTGTCGGCGACTTCAACGTACACATTATGGACTATAGGACCTAGCTTTGTCGTCGACTCTCACTGTCCGCTCTCACGGTATATAGAGAACCGTTGCTATAGTCGAAACATATATGTGTGTATGTGAATAAAAAATGGTTTACAATATACGAACGTCAATCATAATTGAGACAGAAGAATATAAAACACCTACAAGCACAGACCCTACCCTTTATACGAGTCGGCGACTTCAACGTAGACATTTTATGGACCTCAGGACATAGCTTTGTCGTCGACTCTTTTCACTTTATGTCACTCAATTTAACTTATATGGGGCAACGCTCGGGCAACTCACCCATACGATACCCAGACCTTCGCCCACTCGTCATGATTCGCTTCGTGGAGCTGCGTGGTTTTTTTCTCTTCCTTTCCCTCACAGTTCATACACCATTTCCCCGACCCCAGCAGGGGATAGCCAACTGTTTACGTCTAAGGCTCTATGTCGCTTAGTGAGTGCTTTATGATGATTATGATGATGATGATGAGGATTTCCTTCTTATGTGGCTGCTACCCACATCAATTTTTCTTCTGTTAAGGCAATGCATGCCCATTTGACTGTGTGGAAGAAACGCCTGAAAAATCTTTTGTGGTGGCATTCATCTTGAGTGTTCGCTATAGCTATTTCTTTTAATTATACACGTCGCGCGTTTTCACCTCCAGGCAATATAGAGAATTGATTTCCTATCTGTGGCCATGAAATGTCACAAAAGTGTATAGGGTCGTTATGGAAATCAAGGAAATTACTCCGAATTTTCGCAGCGTGCGATTTTTCGGAAGCATAGTAGTGGCCAGTATCATTTCCGAGCTTCATGAAAGCAGCTCGGGTTACCAAGAAGAAAAAAATTCGGCAGATCCCACGCATTGTGGGAATCGATGTAATGCGAAGCAGCCAGCAAAGAGCTGCATACATCGCCTTGTTTGTCTTTGAGCCAAATGAAATCATTCATGCCATGGCATCTAGTCCACCATATATCGCATGTTTGCCATGCACGCATGCATGCACAATCTAGTGCACACCGTGCCAATGAAACGCATATTCTGGTATATAAATGCATGACCGGTCGCTTATGTTCATCACGCACTCGTGTCATGCCATACCAATTTCGGTATATATCACGTTAACAAAACGGCCGGAAGCGCACCATGATAGTGGCATGTAAATCATACCGTACATGACATGCTTAACGTGATTCGCATGTTAAGACCTCTCAGTTATGTTGGTCATACAGTCACATCGCGCAATACCAATTTTGGTGTATATCAAAGGAGCGAAATGGCCGCGAGTGCACCATGAGTAGAGCATGTAAATCATGCCATACATGACATGCATATTATGGTTTTTCATGTTACCACCTGTCACTAATCTTCATCATACAGCCGCATCACGCAATACCAGTTTTGGTGTATATCAAGCTATCGAAACGGCCGCGAATGCACCATAAGCGTGGCATGTAAGTCATGACATACATGGCATGCATGTCATAGTTTTCATGTTACCACCTGTTATTCATGTTCTTCATACAGTCACATCGCGCAATACCAATTTTCGTGCATATCAATCTAGCGAAACGGCCGGGAATGCACCATGAGCGCTACATGTAAATCATGACATACATAACCTGCATGTCATGATTTCCATGTTACGACCTCTCATTTACGTTCGTCATGCAGTCGCGTTGCGCAATACCAATTTTGGTGTATGTCAAGCAAGCGAAACGGCACGAGTGCGTCATGAGCATGACATGTAAATACCAAATCATGTCGTACATGACTTGCATGTCATGATTTTCATGTTACCACGTCTCATTTACCTTCGTCATACAGTCGCTTCGCGCAATACCAATTTTGGTTACATCAAGCTAGCGAAGCGGCCACGAACGCATCATGAGTGAGGCAATTAAATCATGACATACATGACATGCATGTCATGGTTTTCATCTTACCAACTGTTATTCATGTTCTTCATACAGTCACATCGCGCAATACCAATTTTGGTGTATATCAATCTAGTGAAACGGCCGCTAGCGCATCATGAGCGTGGCATGTAAATCAGGTCGTACATGACTTGCATGTCATGATTATCATGTTACCACGTCTCACTTACGTTCGTCATACAGTCGTGTCGCGTAACACCAATTTTGGTGTATATCACGCAAGCGAAACGGACGCGAATGCACCACGAACGTGGCATGTAAATCATGACATACATGTCATGGATGTCATGGTTTTCATGCTACCACCTGTTATTCATGTTCTTCATAAAGTCACATCGCACAATACCAATTTTGGTGTATATCAATCTAGCGAAACGGCCGCTAGTGCGCCATGAGCGTGGCATGTAAATCGTGTCATACATGACATGCAAATCATGATTTTCATGTTACCACGTGTCAGTTATGTTCGTCATACAGAAATGTCTCGTCATACCAGTTTTCGTATGTATCCCTCCATTGAAACGGCCGCGAGCGTCCCGAGACCATGTCATGTAAATCATGCTGCACATGACATGTGCGTCATGATTTGCATGTTAGGACCTGTCATTATGTTCGTCATGAACTGTTGTCACGTCGTACCAATTTTGGTGTATATGAAATTAACGGAACGGCCACAAGAGCCTAAGGTCGTGGAATGTAAATCATGCTGTTCATGACATGCGTGTCATGATTTTCATGATATGACCTGTCATTTATGTTCGTGATAAGGCCATGTTATGACACACCAATTTTGGTATACATCCGATTAACGGAACGGCCAGGGAGCCCAAAGGCCGTGGAATGTAAATCATGCTGTTCATGACATTCGTGTCATGATTTTCATGAATGACCTGTCATTTATGTTCGTAATAAGGCCATATTATGACACACAAATTTTGTTATACATCCGATTAACCAAACGGCCGGGAGAGCACAAAGTCGTATGTGGCTAGATAGATAGATAGATAGATAGATAGATAGATAGATAGATAGATAGATAGATAGATAGATAGATAGATAGATAGATAGATAGATAGATAGATAGATAGATAGATAGATAGATAGATAGATAGATAGATAGATAGATAGATAGATAGATAGATAGATAGATAGATAGATAGATAGATACGCTCAAAGTCGCAGAAGTTCGCTAAGAAATGCTTCGCATTTAAAAAGCTACGAAAGAACACAACCCGCTCACCAGTGTAACCTGCCTAGAGGACTGCCTGGGCATCGTGGCGGCGTGGGCATCGCACTTCGACTCAACAGAACGACACGACAAACACTAACAAATGAGATTTATTCTGTACATAGCACACAAATGCATACACACATTTTCATACAGTTAGAAACAAACTAATCATGCGTACTGATGACTTAAGTTTGTCGAATTCAGGACTTACACCCGACAATTATTTTGAAGTGCAGTGTAGGTATGGGAAAAATGGTTCAATCTCAATAGAGGTCAGTTTTTTTTCAACAATTTCATCTACTCTTAATTCACACAAACAGTTTCGTCAGGCACGTCTGTTTCTTAACAGATATGACTAGTACAGAGTCGAAAAGAGAAGCACGGTGGGCCATGTATTAGACGTATGCACGTGACAGATACAAATGAATTCTAAGCTTGCCTCACGGCTCATTATTATGAACATTTCCAGCAGCAATAGTTCGCAGTGGTTGACATAAATAACGGCCTGCTTTAAATATAGTATCTTTTTGTGAACGTTTACTTTGACACGTTATGATGGCTTTCACACAAGTAAAAGGGATGATGGTTAACATGATTCATACGCCGCTGTGCTGCGGTTGTAGGAAGCGCCGTTGAAGACATCCTTATTCCTCGCTCTTACTCCACCGGTTCTGGCGTCCCCTGACCTATTTATTGCTCGCATATACGGTAGCCCACTTCTCGCCCCAAGTTTAAATATTTACCTATATATACTGAAATAACCCAACTTGACGCGATCTGCTCGCAGGAGAAACCTGGCACTTCGTCACACAGTCTCTTGAATCACTACGTAAGCGCTTTAGTCTTTCTTTAGCGCATGCGTCGTTCCATTGGTGACCTCCTTGCCGTTGGAAGCGGCCGCCGACACTTTTCTAGGCTTGATGTAGGTCTGGTAGTAGAAGTTGATGAACATGCCCAGCACGAAGCCCGCCTGCGCGATGGCGAACGGCACCAGCACGTTGGGGAAGCCGCAATCAACGAAGAGCGGGATCGACATGTGGAGGATGAAGACGACGAACTGGATGATCTGAAGCTGGGTCAGATAGCGCTTCCACCAGAGGTACTTGCGCACCTCGGGTCCGAACGTGGAGAGGAAGTAGTAAGAGTACATGACAACGTGCACGAACGTGTTGATGCAGAGTCCCAGCGCGGGCTGGCCTTCGGGCGCGAACATGGCCCAGAACCAGGCGTTGAACACCACCAGCACGTGGTGGATGACGTGCAGGTGCGAGACCTGGTTGAACTTCTTGCGGAGCACGAAGAACACGGTGTCCAGGAAGTCCGCGTAGCGCACCAGCAGGTACCACCAGCCCGACTGGTAGACTGCCGCCGATGCGCCTTCCGCTCGCCCCGTCACGCCCTGGCACCATAGGCTGTACGTTCCGCCGGGCAGGTACGTGATGCGCAGCACTTGGTACAGGAAAGTGGCGTTCATCACCACCATGGCCACGTTGTAGACGCGGACGAGGTTGGTGATGGGAAAAGGATCGCGCTTCTTCATCCATCGGGGACCGGCGAAGCGAACAAAGTACACATAGAAGATGATGAGCGGGAACACGAACCACGGATTGAGCACCATGCCATAATGCCGGGTGCGAGGGTCCCAGTGTCGCTCGATGTTGTCGAGCAGCTTGATTGGGTTGAGCAGCGTTGACATCTTTGCAAGATTGAGACAGACGGCGAACTGCACAAAGCGCGTATATTTGATCAGAGACAGCAGCTATTCGTTTCGACAGGAGTTAACTTTCGCGCGATAAAGACGAAGCTTGGCTGCATGCAGCAACTGCTCACTCCATGTCTTGGCCACAGTTGAACACTGTGCATTGGATAACCCTTGCTTGTTCTTACACGGTCTCTTTACTCTTATGCGGTGCACGTCTATCAAAATACTCTAAGAATGTTACGTGCATCTGAAAGTAGACGTACAGAGTAATAAATTGAATTAAGTAATAATAAATACTATTTACTACGCTCACACTGTACTTAAAGAATTCCGTGCGCACGTCAATCTGCAGTGACTGAGGTAAGTCTTGGAACTCCATCGCAATGACTGTGTATTGCGAAAACCGCATTGCCTTACAGTAAGCACTTCAATAATTACTACCTTCAGTATCGTTATTACAAGAGCAAGGCCCAAGTGAATCTTATATTGTCGTCGTTATCAAGCGGGTCCAATTGTCTTTAGTTCTACTACGACGTTGGCGTTGTGACGAAGTTAAGGACGACCGTAACTTACCGTGCTTGAATTTCGAAGTTGGGTTGCGATCACGGCTTGGTATATTCGCGCGAGGTTTCCCGGGAGTAACTGAAACTCTTAACCGTTCTCGCGTGCCCTCTTAATATCAGGACAACTTTGTGGTCCGTACAGGAGTGATCTGAACCGAGTGACGTAGCGCTGGTTTCTCTGCCTTTCTCGCCCTCGCCGAAATTTCTCTTTATTTTTCGCCTTTCCGCTTAATGACAAATTCGGTTCTTGGGAGAGGGACCCGACTACGTCATGAAGGTTCCCACCTTCCTATTATTTTCTGCGAAGCAGCTGAAACGAAGCTTGCTGGCACTTGTTGGGCACGCGTGACGTGTTAAGCAATTACCAACGGGCACCCGCTCACGTTTCGTAGCGCCCGTGGCCTTGCTGTCCTTTTGGAGATTACAATGAGGAGAAGGCGAAGACAATGGAATAAAGGCGCCGAGATTCTCTGTGCCTTGACACGGATAGTTGGTTCTGGAATCAAGGAAACCCTCCTGTATTCAAGGAGCTAGCCTAAATGTCGCCCTGACTGATAACTCCCGGCCGTGTTCTACGTCTTCGCAACTGTGACTGTCACCGGGCACCCCTCGAAGGGCGCACGTACTCGCGGAGGCACCCTGCGCACGTGACTTATTCGACTGACGTTATCTGTAGAAACAGCGAGGAGAAGTGGGAGGGGGGGGGGGGGGGCAACCGTTTCGTGCAGGCCAGGACAGTCAACCGGAGAGCAGTGAGAAAAGTTGCAGCAGACGGTGGCCACGTTTTATTGCGCACGTCTTCTTAAAAGGGCATTTACAATGTGTATGTTTACGCTGTTTCGATAGCACGTGCTTACGTCACAAACAAGTACCCCGGCAGACAGAAAATACGTGTAGTTGGTGCATTCACGAAAAAAAGAAAGATAAGAGAGATATGCGCGAAGATAATTTTCCATTGACCCTGTCTATAGTCAGTAACGTGCCCTTTCCACAACACGCGTCAGGGTACAAGGCCAGAGGCTGCAACCAAAAAGAAATTGACTTACCACGAAATAAAGGGTCTTGGAATTTCCAAAGATGGTTATGTAGGTGCTGTAGCACGTTAGTACCGTAAGAAATTCATAAAGTGTACTTTTGCTAAATATTATCTTGGTATTTCCGGAGTGACCCGTGGCCAAAACGTATACATTGCCCGGAAAAATCTAGGATCATATGTCATGAACGTGAATTTTCTGAAATTCTTATGGTGCACAAGGTGTGTAATCGGCTCGGGATCGTAGAGCGTTAGGCCTCGAAAAGAAGGAGGAGGACCAAATAGACGGAAAGGAAGGAAAGTGAGCCACTTATATTTTCGATAGCAATTATATGGACACTCTCGACGGGCTTTTGCCGTTGCCGTCCACCGTCATGTTCCGTATAAAGTCCAAATCGATAAAATCGCCTCGTGCATTATATGTTCTACCCGCGAGTAAAAGCGCTCGAGCGCTGGCGATGAACGCGGCTGAAGCAGAGATCAAACTAGCCAGCTCATCTGCGTCGCACGGAGGGCGCATGCGATAAGATTATTCCGCGTGCGAGGCCCGCCATCGATTGCTCCTCAAACAGAGAGGAGACGCCCCGCCCATCTTGAAGGTGCATGAAGGGACGCCGGGGGAGGGGCTGTGTCGTTCGAGCAGCAACTGTGAACATTTATCATAAGGACACGGTAACGATCGCTCGCACGCGTGCTATCTCGGCAGGCTTCAGCAGATGGCTCGTATAGGGAACCCAAGCTCAAGTTTGGGCGCGACGCTCGCGCGGCTGAGCTATGCTTTACTGGGGGCAAACGCTGCCCGCGAAGGCGGTTTGTCGCCGGATTCGCCAGCGGTGGCGGCAAGGACACGTGCACGCATGCGCTCCTTATTCTGCCCAGTGCACTGCTAGTCAGCAATAGTTACATTGTGACGCACCACAGATGCAGTCCGAGAGCTCTGCGCGTGCGAGGAAGCGGGGGCTGCAGTGTTGTGGCCGTGGATGCCCTCAGTTGCGATAAGAGCAGTGACTCCGCTCGACGTTGCTTTGGAAGCCGTCCACGGGCTGCCCTTCTACGGGCTGTGCTCTCAACGCGAAGAGACTGCACGAAAACCTCTTCTCTCCCTGGAGCGGCCGTATTCTCTTACACCAGCGTTTTGTAGCGTTACGCGAAGTCGGATCCAAAAGAGTTAGCTGCTAGCCTTACTTCGTATGACATCACAATTTGTTGCTATCGCATTCGTTGCTTCGCCCTTGCGGTGAAACTGTGATTTTTAGACCGCCTCGCTACCCTGGGCTCGGGAAATGCTTTCGAAGCTTCCACTTAACAGGGCAGTCTAACGCTGTGCTTGATATTCGTCATAAAATGTTTGATGGTCTTTCGTTGCTATTTCTGTTTCGCCTTTTCCCCTGGATAACATTTTGAAGAAGCTGCGAGCAACAATTTAAAAACTGTGGGACAATACAAAACCGCGCTAACCAAGTTTCTCGCCAGAATGATCACTTGAAGCTTATAAATAGGAATTTCGCTCTGCCTAGATAATACTGAAGACTTAACATTTACGAGAAGCAAAAAAAAAAACGCCATTTTAATTGCTCATTTTAGGACACGTGCTCAGACAGCCAACTTGTGCCATAGGAGTATGGCTTATTAATAATTTTCGAGGCGATTCGTCTACATTACGTGCAGCAATGTTTGTTGGCTTTCCAGGTAACTCTTCTAAATGCTTATCTCTATCGTCTAGGTGACCATACCTAATTAGATGCATAATTTAGCAGATTTTTAAAGCTGTTGCTGCCAGATTTTTGCTGGCCAGACATGACTTTACTGTACGTTCATGGTAACAAACGTTAATTACAGCATCTTTTCCTTTAGCTGTCTGGAAGTATCAATTTGTTGGGTATACAATTTCAGCATCTTTCAGAAATTCAATTGAAGAGTTGTAGCAGTGCATTTGTTAAAAGACCACATTCTGAGAATGGCTACGGGTTAATTGCGCAGCGAAATAGTCGAGTCAAACATTTGTCCCGAAAACTGAGACTCAAAGGTCTAAGCGGCAACTATAATGATGTTGGTTTATTTGGCCTCGCCAAGCACGCACCTCGAAATAAGGTGCTACTAAGATCGCATTGTACATTAAATACACCCTGCTCATCGCTTTGCCGCAAAAGACCGCACAATGATTGCCCTGAATGACACAGACTGACGAAAGAACGAAAGAAAGTGGATCTGAGGGGCTCGTTTTTTTCTTTCTTAGACACAACGTGAACGAGGAAACTAAGATACAATCAAGCCAAGGAAAGCATAGGGGATGTCATTTGTAACAACCCAGCAGGCAGAAAACATCAGTGTTCCACACTTGCCGTCATGGCACGAGCGGCTCTGATTAACACTCCCAGGTTTAAATGCACAGATATACCCGATAAAAGTGGACGGGGTGGATGACCACCGCCATAGCTCAATTGGCAGAGCATCGGACACGTTATTGGAGGGTTGAAGGTTCGGTCCCTGCCGGCGGCAAGTTATCTTTTTGTCCACTTTAATATATTCCCATTTACATCACAATCAATACAAATAACATCCCTATACTTTCCTTGGCTTGGTTGTCTGTTAGTTCTCATTGATGTTGAGACTGACGAAAGCCATTTGGCCGCTTATAGCTCTCATTTTTCGCTCCGATCTCTAGAAGACGTTGACGTGACTGCGGATGTGTTCAAGGGCGTTCGTCTCCGTTACGATATTATTTTCCTCTATTCCCCCTTACCAACCGTCTTCTCTCCTAGCTTGTTCCCACTCTTTCATTTTTGAAGCAAGGATGTCCCTGCTACCACGAGTATGGTTTTCCTGCTGCACGAAACCTTTGTCTTTTGGCGTGCTATGGTAGCACAATGTTCTTGTCTGATGCATTGAGCAACCAACTGAAGCCCTTAGATTGCCACAGAGCCTTAAGTCTGAAAAGCCTATTATTGGAGGCCAAATGTTACAATTAATCAGATTGAAAGGAAAATGGTATCAATAAGAACAGCTTTAAATGTTAATGCAACGTAAAGCTGTAAGCCAACACGTGGGAACACAATGTGCAATAAAAGTTGTTTAAACAGAAGTAAGGTGCCTCAGACTGGCTAGCCGACTTTCAGGTAGGTGGACCTATCTTTGGGAGAAGGCGCCTCGTCATCCTTGGCTCCTAAACTTGCAATGGTAAGTAGTTGGTGTCACGTGGTGTTGCGGCCGGCACCGGAGTGCATATATATATATATATATATATATATATATATATATATATATATATATATATATATATATATTATGCAAGATGCGGTTGGGAGCTTGCGGCACGCAGAGATAAAAAAATAATAAAAAAGAAAGAAACGCAGGATCGAGAGAAAGAGGAAATGACTTCCGCAGGCGGGAGTGGGTTCGGCTATAGATGGGAAAAACCTGGGGGAACTAATGCACGTGTCCTTTCTTCTTTTCATTTCTTTAAATGTGAGCCCTTGTCATTTAATTTTGGCTGTGTAGGCCTACATTGCACATGTGTGCCGTTTAGTTACCTTGATATCTCGTGCATGAGGCTTAGTGGACACTGTGTACTACAAAAACAGAACGTCTAGCCGGTGCTTTTCAACATCACCCTTATAATTTCGTCGCGAGCGGTTCCTCGACAACAGAGCTTTCTTGTCTCGTTGATTGTTAGTCTTGTAGTGTGTACGTTCAGCCTATTCGTAGAATAGCTGAGACTTCTGTATGCATTGCGCTCTTTCGAAAAACCCTGCGTCACCGTGTGTTTTTGTTCAAGAGTGCGCAGAGAGCCCCCTTCAGTACCAACGAAAGCGCAAAATATCCTTCTTTAAACGAGCGTAGCAAACAATGGGTGCTTCTTTCGAGAGTGATACCAGTGCGTCACGGAACACGTGAAATTTATAGAGCCGTTGGAGGCTTGCTTTCGCATATATATATATATTGTTGAGGTGTTTATTAGACGGCAGTCGGCGACGATGCTCAATGGCAACAGTCAAGCAAGAACACGAGCTCAGAGCGCGAGCGGGAAGAGCCCAAGAGGACGACCCACTAGAAGGCTATAGAGAGCGCAACCCCTTACTCAACTCAAAGGCTTCGCTACAATTTCCCCGGGTACGAAAAGGGAGCCGTCCGGCGACCTAACAGCTCGTCACTATGAGTGGGTCATAGTAGGCCTTGAGGCGCTCCACGTTGACTATGTCGCGCCCTCGACGGCGCATGTCCGAAGATGGTTCGATGGGTTCGATCACGTAGTTGACCGGGGATGTGCGCTCGACGACCCGATAGGGGCCTTCGTATTTCGGCAGTAGTTTTGAAGAGAGGCCAGTTGCAGTGGTAGGGACCGAGAGCCATACGAGTGCTCCAGGGAGGAACGTGGACTCAGAAGTGGTGGTGCCACCGCGAATGCTCTTCTGCCGCTCTTGTTCCTGCGTTGTAAAAGTCTTGGCAAGCTCGCGACACTCTTCCGCAAGCCTGGCTGTGTCAGAAATCGGCGCACACTCAGTTGAATCCGGCTTGTATGGGAGTATCGTGTTGATGGTGTGCGACGGGTGCCTTCCGTACAGTAAGAAGAACGGTGAAAAACCAGTAGTGCTCTGAGGGGCGGTGTTATAGGCGTAGGTGACGAAGGGCAGAATGGCATCCCAATTGGTGTGATCGGCGGCGACGTACATTGACAGCATGTCGCCGAGCGTGCGGTTAAAGCGTTCGGTTAGGCCATTCGTCTGCGGGTGGTAAGCAGCAGTTTTGCGGTGAACAGCATGGCACTCTTTCAGAATGGCTTCCACGACTTCCGATAAGAAGACACGGCCTCGATCGCTGAGAAGCTCTTGGGGTGGACCGTGACGCAGTATGAATCGGTGTAGTAGGATGGAGGCAACATCGCGCGCTATAGCCGCTGGGAGAGCGGCGGTTTCGGCGTATCGCGTTAGATGGTCAACAGCGACGATTGCCCAGCGGTTACCAGCCGATGTCAGAGGAAGTGGTCCGTACAAGTCGATGCCCACGCGCCCGAACGGACGGTTAGGGCAAGGTAATGGTTGTAGACCAGCGGGTGACACGTGCGTTGAAGGTTTTCGGCGTTGGCAATCGAGGCAGGAGCGAACGAACTTCTGCACGTAGCGGTACATCCCTCGCCAGAAGTATCGTTGTCGAATGCGGTGGTAAGTTTTGGATACCCCAGAGTGCGCGCATTGTGGATCAGAGTGGAAGGACTCGCATATTTCAGAACGCAGACTGCGGGGTATCACAAGTAGCCACTGGCGGCCATCGGCGTTGTAATTGCGTCGGTGCAGTAGATCGTCACGAATGGCGAAATGGTGGGCTTGACGACGCAACGCGCGAGTGGTTGGTGTTGCCGACGGATCAGTGAGCAAGTCTATCAGCGAGGCGATCCATTTATCCTTGCGCTGTTCGGTAGCGATGGTGTGAACGTCGATGGAAGAAACAATAATGTTACTTGACGAGCATGGGGTATTGTCGTCAGGCAAGGGCGAGCGCGAGAGGGCGTCGGCGTCAGCATGCTGGCGTCCGTTGCGGTACAGCACGCGGATATCGTAGTCCTGCAGGCGAAGTGCCCAGCGGGCGAGGCGGCCTGAGGGATCCTTCAATGACGACAGCCAGCATAGTGCATGATGGTCGGTGATGACATCAAATGGGCGACCATACAAATAGGGTCGGAACTTCGTAAGGGCCCAGATGATCGCCAGGCATTCCTTTTCGGTGACGGTGTAATTGGTCTCGGCTTTAGTAAGCGTACGACTTGCATATGCCACGACATATTCAGGGAACCCCGGTTTGCGCTGCGCAAGGACAGCGCCAAGGCCAACACCGCTGGCGTCTGTGTGTACCTCTGTAGGGGCCGTAGGGTCGTAGTGGCGTAGTATGGGAGGCGACGTCAACAAACGACGGAGCGTTGCGAAAGCGTCGTCGCACTCTGACGACCACGAATGGAGGGGCCCGTTACTTCCGAGGAGCTTCGTCAGCGGCGATATGATAGTCGCGAAGTTTCGAATGAAGCGCCGAAAGTAGGAACACAGTCCTACGAAACTGCGCAGTTCTTTGACGGACGTCGGTTTCGGGAACTCGGTCACGGCCCGAAGCTTGGCTGGATCGGGGAGAATTCCGTCCTTGGACACGACGTAGCCGAGTATTGTGAGCTGCCGTGCTGCAAATCGGCACTTCTTTAGATTTAGTTGCAGACCAGCGTTGCTCAAACGCGTCAACACATGCCGGAGGCGTTGAAGATGCGTGGAGAAGTCTGGAGCAAACACAACGACGTCGTCGAGGTAGCACAAGCACGTGTGCCATTTCAGGTTGCGCAGAATAGTATCCATCATGCGCTCGAAAGTGGCGGGCGCATTACACAGCCCAAACGGCATGACGTTGAATTCGTACAAGCCGTCGGGCGTGACAAAGGCGGTCTTCGGTCGAGCGTCATCAGCCATAGGTACTTGCCAGTACCCTGAGCGCAAATCGATGGATGAAAAGAATTCTGCTCCTTGTAGGCTGTCAATCGCGTCGTCTATGCGCGGTAGTGGATACACGTCCTTACGAGTGATCTTGTTGAGCCGTCGGTAGTCCACACAGAACCGCACAGAACCGTCCTTCTTCGCAACAAGAACGACAGGAGACGCCCAGGGGCTGTTAGATGGTCGAATAACATTGCGTCGAAGCATGTCGTCGACTTGCTCGTTGATGACGCGGCGTTCTTTGGGAGATACGTGATATGGACGTTGCCGCAGTGGCGGTTGGGCGCCAGTGTCGATGCGATGCGTAACGGTGGACGTGCGGCCGAGAGAAGTTTGAGCGACATCGAAAGAAGCGCGAAATTCTTCCAAGAGACCCAGAAGCTGGGAACGCTGGACCGGCGTAAGGTTGTCAGCAATGGAAGAAGCGAATACATCATCGGGCGA
The DNA here is from genome assembly GCF_013339695.2 of Rhipicephalus sanguineus. Lineage (NCBI taxonomy): Eukaryota > Metazoa > Arthropoda > Arachnida > Ixodida > Ixodidae > Rhipicephalus > Rhipicephalus sanguineus. The sequence goes on from NC_051177.1 coordinate 87,939,236, forward strand.
TGAACCAGACGTGGTAACAGCACTGAGCGTACTGGAGTTGGGGCAGTGCGTGTCATCTGGTTCGTCCATAACTTGTGCGTCTTCGAGGGGTTCCACGCTGCCGAGACATTCTACTCGCACCAACGTAACACTGTACGGAGATGGGTTGATAACAAAAATTGACGCGCTGCCCTGAGTGACTTGCACGGTCGCGAAAGGCACCAGCAAGCCTTTCCTCGTGCAAACACGGTCAGATGGCGAGAGGAGTGCAGCGGTGTCGGAGAGACTGGCGCAGTAGACGGACACCGCCGTTGACGAGTTTGCAGGCACTGTGGTGTCGTCTTTGACGAGTACCTTGCTCACAGACGATGGACAGTCAGCCGGCGTCAGATCAGAGAATGGTGAGAGCTCTATTTCGGCTGGTGCGCAATGAATCACGGCCTCGTGGTGGGAGAGAAAATCCCATCCTAGGATGACGTCGTGAGAGCATGCTGGAATTATGATCAATTCGACGGCGTACAGAGCATCGTTAATCATGACGCGGGCTGTGCACACCGCCGTAGGGTGAATACTTTGGGCGCTGGCTGTACGGAGGGAGAGCCCGGGAAGTGGCGTCGTCACTTTTCGCAGTAATCGGCTAAGTTTGGCGTCAATAACGGATACGGCGGCTCCAGTGTCGATAAGGGCAGATGCGCGAACACCGTCCACAAACACGTCTAACACGTTCGATGGGCTTCTCTGAGGGCTTTCGCAGTTCGACAGCGTCGCAGCCCTTGCCTCGTGGACTGCGACGACTAGTTTTCCTGGTCACGTGGGACCGGACGTGGCCGCATCGGTGACAGTGATCGGCGTCGTGGTGACGGCGAACGGCGTGTAGATGGAGCTGAGCGAGACGACGGTGACATAGGCGGCGGTGAAGCGTAATACGGGCGGCTTGACTGGCTGGTGATGGTTGAGCCGACACGAGGCGGCTGCACGCGATTGCAATAGCGGGCAACATGACCGGCGCAACCGCACGCGAAGCATATCGGGCGGTTGTCAGAAGTGCGCCATCGATTCGTCGGGGTAGGTCCCATCCATGACGCAGGACGCGGTGGACGAGGCGTCTGCTGATACGACTGCATGATGGGCTGCATCGGTGGCCCAGGTATGACGTCGGCAAACGCAGCCGGCACACTCGCTTCAAAGGCCTGAGGTCTGGCGACGGCTTCGGCGTAAGTAAGTGGGGCAGCCACAGAGATCGCTTGGGGTGACCTGGCTACAACTTGCGCGTAACTGAGCGGTGCAGGCGCCGGAGGGGGCTGGTGGTATTCCGGCATGACTTCCGCGATTTCCTGCTGAATAGCGCGGCGTAGGGGAGGCAGCAGCGTGGTCGATGGCTGTTCAACATGCTGCTGCTGAGGGAAGGCCAGTAGGGAGAACTGGCGGGCAATTTCCTCGCGCACAAAGGACTTGATCTCGGCTAGCAAGGCGGACTGATCAGAAATGGCCGACAAGCCAGCGAGATCGGCGTCGCGTGATGCAGGTCGACGGGTCAGCAACCGCTGCCGGCGCAGCTCCTCGTAGCTTTGGCAGAGCGTGATCACCTCGGCCACAGTACGAGGGTTCTTGGCGAGCAGCATAGTGAAGGCGTCGTCGTCGATGCCTTTCATAACGTTGCGGATCTTGTCAGACTCAGGCATAGCTGCGTCGGCTTTCTTGCACAAGTCCAGGACGTCTTCTATGTAGCTCGTAAAGGACTCACCGGTCTGCTGAGCTCGTTCACGTAAACATTGTTCGGCTTGCAGTTTACGAAGGGCAGGCCGGCCAAACACGTCGATGATGGCGGTCTTGAAAGCAGACCACGTGGGGAAATCGGTGGCGTGGTTGTTGTACCACAGGCCCGCCACACCCGCGAGGTAGAAAACCAAGTTGCTGAGTTTGCCTGCCTCGTCCCATTTATTGGGTACGCTCACACGCTCGTACATCGCAAGCCAGTCCTCAACGTCGGTCCCATCCGCGCCGGTGAAGATAGGGGGGTCGCGGATGCGGGGGACACCGGGGCAGGAGGTCGTTGTTGGAGGAGGCGTTTGCTGAGCAGCGTCTTGAGGCATGGTAGTTGGTAGGGTACGGGATCGTAGCTCCAGGGGCATCGAATGGGAGCACAGCACTCTCCACCAATTTGTTGAGGTGTTTATTAGACGGCAGTCGGCGACGATGCTCAATGGCGACAGTCAAGCAAGAACACGAGCTCAGAGCGCGAGCGGGAAGAGCCCAAGAGGACGACCCACTAGAAGGCTATAGAGAGCGCAACCCCTTACTCAACTCAAAGGCTTCGCTACAATATATATATATATATATATATATATATATATATATATATATATATATATATATATATATATATATATATATATATATATATATAGTTGCGGCTATTGTTTTTCCATTCCTTCACTCTCCTTGATAATTTCTTACGTAACTACTTGATCATTTTTTCCAGTTTAAAATTGAGAAAGACTTCGCAAAAGCATCCCAATCTAAAAAGATGCCCTTCTTTTATGGCAGTAGTGCGTGAGGTGTATTTTTCTGTCTGTTTACATGATTCTGAGATAAAAATTTTGCTATCGAATTTGAATATATTGAACCCAACTGAAGCCAACTATTTTCTATGATGAGCACGACACACTCACTGACTGACACTTATGTAAACTAGCGTTGTTATGATGGAATATGTCAAATGCGGGACTTCCGTTTCCGATGCCATGAACCATCCTCCCCAACGCAAGTTCGAGGGATTGGTATTTGATATTTCTGTTGTTTTTGTCAATAAAAAAAAAAGACATTCGCGAGCAGAGACGCCAGTTACGAAAAGCAAACAGGGATGAACAAGCCCCCTTGCCCCCTCCCCTCTCTTTCTTTCGTAGTGGCAACTGTTACATCTTTTCCAAGCTATGTGGTATCCTGCTGTGGAATGAACCTTGCATAAATAATCCGGGGACATGTACTGTGGACATACGATACGTTGCGAGATGGTTTATTCAAAGAAAAAGATGGTTGATCCCTCCGTCATAGGAATCGGAATAACACGACAGTAAAGCGTGCCCTTACAGAACTAACTGAATGTTTACTGTACATTGATATAAGAGAGTTTGCACAATGTATATTAATGTCTGGCAGCTATAGCACCGTTTAACCTGGATGCACCACTTTGATGATTGGTGGTACATCTTCATCCCCACGACCAACGTCCATGTTACATGATTACACAAAACATTGTGGTAGCTGTAGTAGTTAGCGGTGAAAGCGTAATCAGAGAACGAGGTGTGATAGCCAGAAGAGCGCCGCATATTGGACGCAGAACTTGGTCGCCATCCCGCGGCACGTTAAAATGTGGTTGAATACAACGGCCGGATTAGAGGAAAACGCAAAACGCGTCGTGCCGTCCCGATAGCCCGGCCGCGATTTTTCTAGGAGCGAGCGCGTGAGCGGAGAACGCTGTGTAACAGCCAGGAGAGTAGAGGCGCGCGTCGCAGAGCTATTGTTGGTTTGGCTTAGCGTGATGCTATGAGCGAGGCCGACGCTTTTACGATGCTTGGGCAAAAATCGCCACCTCGCGGTGTATTAAGGCATTGACAAAATTGAACTTCTATTGAAAACGCGCCGAATGGGATTGACGTGTAACGGGTTGCAGGTGTTAATCGCGGAGGCCACAGTAATGACGAATTACTTTACTTTACCGCTCCCAGAGGGCAACACCACCCCACCGACCGGGAGAGTGGTAGATATAAAAGGCACGTTTGTAAAGCCTCTGGAGGCTGTGACCGTGGCGCAGTGGATAACGTACCCGGCACCTGTTGTTGCGGACCGAGGGGGCGTGGGTTCGATGCCCATTGAAGGAACTCTTTAACACGAAAGTGTTTTTTGCCGGGGTCCACCAAGACTTCACTGACGTATTTCCGTCACGGAAATGACGTCGAAAAAATATACACGATCAGACGGCAAAGAAAAAAAGTTCCGTCAACGGGCATCGAACCCACGACCGCTCGGTCCGCAACACCAGATGCCGGGCACGCTATCCACTGCGCCACGGTCACTTTTTTTCGTTTTTTTCTTTACTGCCTTTCAAATCAAGACTATTTACATACTCACCAAAAAAAAAATACAAGGGTCTGTGACCGTGGCGCAGTTCTAATGGAATAACTGCGCCACGGTCACAGACTCTGGAAGCTTTACAAACGCGCCTTCTATAGCTATACCATTCTCCCAGTCGGCGGGGGGGGTGTAGCCCTATGGGAGCGGTAAAGTAAAGCAATTCGTCATTACTGTGGCCTCCGCAAGTAGCACCTGCAACGCGTTACACGCCCCTCCCATTCGGCGCGTTTTCAATAGAAGTTCAATTTTGTCAATGCCTTAACACACCGCGAGATGGCGACCTTAGCCAAGCGTCGTAAAAGCATCGGCTTCGCTCATAGCTCTGCGACGCGCGGCTGCCTCACGTGGCTGTAACACTGTGTTCCTCGCTCACGCGCTCGCCCCTAGAAAAATCGCGGCCGGGCTAGCGGGACGGCACGACGCGCTTTGCGTTTCCCTCTAGTCCGGCCGTGGTGTTCAATCACATTTTAACATGCCGCGGGATGGCGACCAAGTTCTGCGTCCAATATGCGACTCTCTTCTGGCTATCACACCTCGTTCTCTGATTACGCTTTCACCGTTAACTACTACAGCTACCACAAGGGTTTGTTTAATCATTTAATATAGACGTTAGTTGTCGGGATGGAGATGTACCACCAATCATCAAAGTGCGCACATCCACGTTAAACTGTGCTATAGCTGCCAGACATCAATATACATTGTGCAAACTCTCTTATATCAATGTACAGTAAACATTCAGTTACTTCTGTAAGGGCACGCTTTACTTTCGTGTTATTTCGATTCCTATGACGGAGGGATCAACCATGTTTTTTTCTTTGGCATCTGATCGTGTAAATTTTTTCTACGTCACTTCCGTGACGGAACTACGTCACTGAAGTCTTGGTGGACTCCGGCATAAAACACTTTCATGTTAAAGGGACCGACAACTGATTTTTCTCGTCCCAGTATTTTACGGCGCGACAGGAAGCTTACCCTTCGTAGCGTTTGTAGCTGCAATGGTTTATCCTAAAAGCACGTAGTTATTTTATAAGCAGTATTTTTTGATCTGAAAGGCTCCAAACATGCATGAAGGCTTGCTCCAGCAACGGTGAGAATTGATAGCGATGCCGCTAGCCCTTGTCAAAGCTGTCGTTGTTCTGCTTTCGCAGGAGTTTCTGTAACTATGCTTAACCACCTTTATTTTAAGCTTTCCAACCGTTTTTGAAAATAGCAAGCTGTTACAATGAGATGATGTAGCTTTATACATCTTCTCGGTATTTGTACAGCGTTGGTGCGCCTGCGCCCAAGGTTGCCTGCGCCTGTGTCAAGGCTGCCTACGCCAAGCGAAGGCAGTGCCACTTCGTTGCATACAACTACAGTAGACTGTAATACAACTAACGCATACCTATATCTAAATTTTTGTGGAGTAATATCTTTTAATATAAAGAAATGAACAATATTTCAGTACTAACAGAAAAGTCACCGAACGCGTACACCAATCAACGGTCACGTGACCGGCTTCATCGGACCATTTATGATTTTGCCGCCAGAGGCGCCAAAGGTCATTTTTCGCGACTTTCAATGAAGAAATAAAAATATAAATTCATCTCTCACGAGATAAACAGGGTTGGTTGGAGTCAATGCGACGGACGATCTTTTCATCAGTGCAGTCATATCATTTCATGTTCTGGGCAGTTGTCGGTCCATTTAAAAGAAGTCAGTGAGAGTCTCACGATACTTCTCACTGTAATATTATTTGAAAAATTGCCGCTGAAGAACTGGTTTATATGAAACTTAAGACTAAATTAATATTTTATGAGCAATATAGAACTTCAAAGAAACCATATTGTAAAAACGTAAAAGAAAATACGCAGCATCGTAAATTACAGGAAGGTAGAAAAAAAAAGCGTCATTATACCGACAATGCGCCACGTGCGAATGGAGCTATTACGAAGTCTACTTCCTAGTTGGACCTTGACCAAAGCTGGCAGAGAGCACGGCGCCACGCTCGGGCACTTGTAATGCACCTGTGTAACGTTGCACGAGCAACGATGCTGGTTGAATTTGCATAAACACACGGGCAGTTAAGCACGTGCTCTCAGCTGTGTGCGAAAGACATAACTTCACGTTTCTTTTTTAACGGTCGCGGTCTCTTCAGTCGACGCAAGCCATGTTTTACAAAAGAATCGCGACTACACGTGGTTGTCTAAAATGTCTATTATAACACTTTGTTTGTGAGAAACCTCACACCGGGGTAGAACCAAGTGGCTTACAGCGACGTGCACGGCGTAAGCAAGTCAAATAGGCCGGACGAAATTTCTCGCAGACCACTAAAGATACATATTTTCGTATACAAACACGGGCGACTAGTATTATGTTACAGCAGAGCTGTTATGCTCGAGCTTTGCCGTGTGTCGTAGATAGAAAATTATCATCATCATGAACCGACACGCGCTCTCTTCGTTCTCTTCTTTGTCGCCTTCCTCTTCTTCCTCTTCTGCATTGCTCCCAGAACGCGTGCGCCTATTTTTCCAGCGTGGGATGCAATAACTGTGATGAGCGAGAGAACGAGTACAGAGAGACAGGGAGGGAGCAAGAAATAGAACGGTAGAGAAAGTGAGAAATTCTTGGCGAAAAGAATTTCTTGATGAGGCGGGACTAGAACCAGCGTCCCCACGATCCAAAGGCGAGCGTCGTAAGCACTCGGCTATCTAGGCACGCGGGCAGAGCATAGCATAGCCTTGTATTGTATAGGGTAGCAGGGGGTGGGAAAGGGAAGTGAGGGTGAGGAGGAGAGAAAGGAGGAGGGGAGAACGAGTAGAGAGAGAGAGATAAAGGAAGAGATTGAACGAAAGAGAAAGCGAGAAATAGACAGAAACAATGGAAAGAAAGAGTGAAAAGGATGGAAGGCAAGAGAAGGACTACAGTTAGAGAGAGAGAAAGAAATACTTAGAAACAAAGAGGAAAAGAAAAATAGAGAAAGAAAGAGAAGAAAGACAGGACAAGATAGAAAGACAGAGAAACAAATAGACAGAAATAGAAAGAACGACGCAGACTAAAAAACAGATAAACAAAAGAGAGCGAGCATAACCATGTGTAGTGCAGTATGGCAAGGGGTGGGAAAGAGACAGGTGGGAGGGATAAAAGCCTAGTCAAGCCAGGACCAGCTATGTGCGAACCAGCTCTGCTGAGGCCCAGCCTTGCGCGACTTAGTGCAAGCTGAGCTAACTTTTTTTTTTGTTCGAATGGCCGACGTGGCCGTTACGTAACTCCACGGCAAATGCACGAGCAGATGCAAAGGTTAATCGCAGCAACCTCCCCCCACCCCATCCCATTCGTCGATTGCAAAAGACAACATGATGCACAACAGATGAAAAAAAAATGAATATGTAGCAATGACGTGTTTTTCACAATGGCCTGCCTTTGGTCCCTGGCTTCCCGGGAGTAAAGTAAACCTTTCTTGGAAGGCAACACCAGGGGGCCTTCGGCCGCCATTATCGTCAAAAGCCTCCGAGGCCATAAGCCTGTTCTTTAAACCATGACGCGACAGGTACAACTCAGTAAAAGTATACGGCAGACATTGCGCCCCCCCCCCCCCTTTCACTTATGTGAATAGGAGGGGCGACCGCCGCCATTGCCTGATGCGGGCGAACTGCCACAAGTTCACGGGCTTGGAAAATATATCACGAGTTTGGAAAAATTAAACTGAAGTCTCACAAACCACATCACGGTTTTTGCACATAAAGTGCAACATTACTATGGCGAAAGCCTTAGATGCATCACCAAACTGCGAAAATGTACCGGCGTCCCACGTCGGCGTCTCCCGTCGGCGTCGGCGGGAGCGATGCAAAAAATCATCACGTGATGACGTCACCATATAACGTCATCATGACGTCATTATGCCTTCATAGTGACGTCACATGACATGACGTCACATGATGACGTCATCATATGCATCTTAGCTTGGTCAACGGTGGGCCCATCACGGAGGCAGTTCAAAACCAGGTGTGGTGCCTCCGATCCTGGAGGCTATGCAAAACCACATTAGGTGCAGAAATCTTTCGGAGAGCGGCGGCGCAGAAACAATACACTGACCGAGAAGAAAAAGAAAATGGCTTTCGCTTTCCAGTCGTCTTAGGTGTGTGCATAAGGGACCCTGTAAGCTTTTATCTTCTTGGATGCCACCTGTATACTGCCGTTATTAAATTCCTCTGAGAATTCTCAGACGGTTAGCAAATATGAACGTTAACGTTTAACTATTCACTTCCAGTATAGACTACAATTGCGGATGTTCGCTAATAAAACAACCGCGACGTAATTAATCTTCTATTCGCATTTCATAGCTTTATTTTAGTGTCATACGTGTGTTTATTCCGATAATCTTTGTTCTTTGTAGCGTACTGTTGTAATGGGTTCAATTGTTCATGTTATTTAGGATTGTTTGTCCGTTTGACGTATCCTTTCCTCTTCCCAGACAAAGGGTAGCGAACCAGAGATTTCCTTTGGTTGACCTGCCTCTCTCTCTCTCTTTGTAATTTTGCAGTTGCATTTGAATGCGTTGTGAGCACCTGACGATCATTACAGAATGTCACATGCGATTGCCTTCTTGCCTAGTGGTCCGAGCCTGTGGCCTTGTGACAAACAAACAAACAAACAAACAAACAAACAAACAAACAAACAAACAAACAAACAAACAAACAAACAAACAAACAAACAAATGAAGGGAAATATTTATTCAACAAGGATAAATCCTAACGCTATCACATATTTCGAGATATAAGTGACTGAAACGTGACACGAAAGAAATCCGCGTTCCAATTAATACATTTCCTAAAAGCCCATCAAGAGAATAGTGGGAGACAATGAAGCACCAATGCTCTTGCGGCAGGATTTGCGGGCAGATGCTTCAAAACAGGATGTTATTATGCTTGCAAATCTGTCAGGTGGATGCCAAAGTACTATATTATTTGAACTCGTTTCTGTGACTGCAGTGTGGGCTTGAATGTGAATAAGTAAAACCATAATAGAAAAATTCCTTTAACTAATCAAATCAACGTTTGCCATTTGTGTTACTTGTCACGGTCGCTTGTTCCTCTCACCAACGGCGAGATACATCTTCCTATTTCCAGCATTCCATTTTCAAAAATTTAGTTCAATCGCCTTTTCAAGCCGCCTTATGTATACGTTTAACCAACCGGGCTCAGCATAGTTATAATCTGTGCCTTTTACTTACTCTCTGTAGCACTCATAGTTGGCCGAGTTGGTAAGTGTTCATGATTATGAAACGACGCAACGAAGAGATGCGAAACACTGACGGTGAAGAAGACCCAATGACAAGCACCGCCGCTTGTTTCCGTATCTTCTTCATCGTCTGTATTTCGCGTCTCTTTGTTGCGCCGTTTCATAATCACGATCTCTCTCCCTCCCCCCCCCCCCCTCCCCCCCCCCCTCTCTGTCTCTGTTCACCAGCCACAGTGGTCTAGTGTTTATTGTATTCGACTACTGATCCGAAGGTCGCGGGTTCGATCCCGGCCGCGGCGGCCGCATTTTGATGGCGGCGAAATGCTGGAGGCCCGCGTGACACGTTAAACCCCAAAAATTATTATTATTATTATTATTATTATTATTATTATTATTATTATTATTATTATTATTATTATTATTATTATTATTATTATTATTATTATTATTATTATTATTATTATAACTCTTTCTGTGTTCAAAGTCAGAAAGAAAGCAAACAAAAAGGAACAAGCAGCAAAACGAATATGCAGTAAGGTACCTGGTTTGCCTACATACGCAATTTTCTCTTTGCTGCGCTCACTCCTCACGTCAATTCAGAATCCTTTCTCTGCTCCATTTGCCTTTCATTTGTGTACGAAACACTCGCGCTACTCTGTACAGCTGTTTTCATGTTGTTGTGTTTCACATTACGCAAACGGACGTTCCTTAGGACAATTTCTTGCTCCCCTTCTCTTATTTATATGTTGCTATTTGCCGTTTTCGTAACTACTCATAAGCTAAAAATGTGTGTTTTCATCGCTTATGTCTTGTGCAATGCTTCCTAGAGGTATCGTCGTGCCAATTATCCCGCTTCGTAGAGCGTAATTTTACGGAGTCGGCTTTCGGCGCTATTACGAATGCATCTTTTCACATTATTAATTACCGGCTCGAGGGAAGTGCTGCGCAGAAACCGCACTATACGCGATTTCAAGGTGGGCCCGTTCTTTGTAGGGTCAAGGCACGTGAATGACTAATAGTAGCGCACTCTAAGCACGTAGACCATGTTTTGACGGAAGGAATCGATGAATTATCAAACGATCTGTTGGATAAGAGTGAAGTGCTATTATTAATTGGCCCGTATGCTCAGAACAGCCGCCACGGTGGCCTGGTGGTTGTGGTGCTCGACTGCTGACTCGAAGGTCGCGAGATCGAATCCCGGCCGCGGCGGCCGCATTTTCTATGGAGGCGAAAATGCTTGAGGGCCGTGTACTTAGATTCAGGGGCACGTTAAGGAACCCCGGGTGGTCGAAATTTCCGGTATACGGCGTCCCTCATAGACATATCGTGGTTTTGGCACGTTAAACCCCAACAATTATTATTATTAGTGTGCTCGGAACATGGTCGGCGACGCGGCTAAACCAAACGCCGTATTATGTTCTCGTAATCTCTGCGATATTTGCTAAGGTTGAAGGCTGGGCGTGCTGGCTATAAGCATCGCTGTAGACTGTATAGCGCAACTGCTCGACGGGACACAAGAAAGATGCAAACACAAAACAGCGCCCTGTTGTGTGTGCCTCTTTCTTGTGTTTTCGAGCAGTTGCCCTATTGAGTCTACAGCTCCACGGCATGTCAGCACTATCGCGCAGGAGTTTCTTTCTTTCCTTTTCTTTCTTTATTCTTTTACAGTAAATCTCTGAGTAACATATCAAGTATAATGGTTGAATGGATCAAAAAAAAAAAAAAGAGAGAGAGAGAGAACAGTTTACTGACCTATTATCAGCCATTCTTTACGGGAGTAAAGGCTCGGACTGCCTTATTATTCCATGTGAAAGGACGCGTGCGGAAGGTTCAAGCGTTGACGTGACGTGACGTTTTGGGCAATCTACACGCTACAGGTGACGTCATTTGTAGCGTCCTTCGGGCCCTCGCGCTTGCGTCAAATTTGCGTGTCGCGACGTTGCAACATGACGTGATTTGCAGCTATTTACCGCCGTTTCGCGAAGCCTGTAATGAATTGTAATTAGCGCTTGTTTGAGACAAAAGCTCGGTGCATGCTGGTGATGGTGCAAAGTTAGGCTTTTGTCATTTCAACACATCACACTTGCTTCGCCAGCCGGGGAATCTCACGCATAATATGCTTTAATGTCTTTTCGAAATGTTATGAATAAAGGTAGAGGTGAAAATTTCCTTTAAAATTTGTACTCCTCATAAAGTGGCCACTCGAGAAAAAATTACTGCTGTTTTTACTTTATTGTGTTTCTTGATGACTTACGTCACTGCTCGCTATTAAAAAATAGTCAGTGCTAAAATATGCCGTACATGCCCGAGTAAGGAAATTACTCGTCTAAGGGCCGCAGCCTTTGGCGCTTCAACGTTAGGAAAAAAAAAAAGAAAAAGAAAATCGGTTTCGTTTAATGCATGACGGTGTGATCGCCACGACCGACACTGCTATACATACACGGCCAGTGAATCGCACGTCATCGCTAAAACGTATTTGTTTAAGTTAGATGTGTTAATATACTACGGGTGGCACTAAAGACGAGTGCTTCTGTGAGGATTCTGATGAGGCTGGTTGGAACCGACGATGAAAACACCGAAGCGAGAGGGCATACTCTTCATGGCTAGCTGAATTTGGAGACATGCGCATGTCAGGCCATCTCTTGACGGTGTCCACTGGAACATTGTGATAAAGTGGCGGTATCGAACTACGGAGCACGTTGTTTACCAGAACATTTAATATCTTACAGTGCGGCGCCATGTGCTTACAATAGTCGGTGTTCAAATGTCCTGGGAAACGACGCGCTTTGTAGTGAGATACTGCAATTTTACGAGAATGTCCCAGTGGGTCTCTGCTATACAGAACCCGGTGTAGTTTTTATTGGCTAATGTTTTTCAAGAGATGTGATTTTTTTTCGCCTATTTCCCATTCAGTTATGGCAGGGCGCCGTTGCTGTCGCCGAGAGATGGCGCCACGTACAGATGTCCGCGATTCCTGGGAAATGAATGAGCGGGTGGGGTCCATGCGTACGTGAGAAAATTGATACACATCAAGCGTGTCCTTGGACACCCCAGTTTCTTGCACACACCCCTTCGGGTAATGCGTACCGCCACCTGTTCTTGAGCGCGCGAAACCATGATTGTGATACTTTGTTACGAAACCGCCAGCTGCCGACACAAATCCGGGAGAAGGAGACACACAACCGAGAAAATTGCTCGGTGCACTTTCCTCGTCCAAGAAGGCACGCCAAACCGGAAGCACCGGAAAATTAGGCGAATTTTTGTGTGAAAGAAATTGCCATTTTGACGCCTATTTTTCACAGGGGTGACATCCAGACGCAGGTGTTGAGCTCACTCAGACTCAAATCTACTTTGCGCTTCGATCTGCCTCGGACTCAGACTCACCGAAATTTTTCTCAACCGGACACACTCGGACGCAGACTCACTAAAACTTTTCTCTGCCGTACTCACTCGGACTCAAGCTCACCAGAATATTACTCGAATCAGACTCAAGAATGGATCTGAGTCTGAGTGAGTCTGAGTGAGTCGACTCATGAGTGAGTTAGCCGACCTATACGTTCAGGTACCGTTTGTCGCTTTACTGTGCACTTTTGCAGAAAAAAGAATCGGCGACCAGCGCATTTGTAGAGATCGGTTTTTCTACGGAAACGACCATATTTTTACCGTTACTGCCAAAATTTCAGTGGATATTAAAGGGGTGCTGACACGAAAAATTTCAGCTGTCGTTTTTTTGCGTCAAATGAAACACCAAGCCCTTAAGAGCCTAGAAAAGGTAGTGCTAAGCGTGAGTGCACCCTGAAAAAATAATTACAGTATGGTTTCAAAAGCTAGTTTCTGTTACTGCTATACCCTGACGTCACAACATGGTATGAGCTCCTTATTCCGTGCTCGCACAATATATAGTGACGTTTCCACGGCCCATCCGCAGCACGCCTCAGTTGGTGACGCACAAGCGGCCATCTTGGAAGTTTTGGTACCAGACGTCATCACAACTAGCCAGCTGCTGCGTGAAGTCACCACAATTAGTACTGTAGCCTGACGTCAATGCTAGTGTCGATGTCAGTAGGTGCGCCATGGAAAAATTGACTTTAATATCAAAATAAAATATCTTATCAGTATTTGCTGAGCTTCACACTTGCTCAGAGCCATCTCTGCATACAGGAGATTTGTATGGCAGAGTAAACTCGCCTTTTAAAAAAGGTGTCAGTACCCCTTTAAGGTTTAGGTGGGGCAACGAAATGAAGAAATTCGGAGGCATAAAATGACATCAACTTGCACAGGACAGGGGGGCTTGGAGACCATTGGGAGAGGCCTTGACCCTGCAGTGATGATGATTGATGAGTTCGACTAAAAATGTGCAGCATCGGAAGTCGCTCGCACGAGAAAAAGCTGGCTGTCTCAAACCACAGTGTCGGGTGCCGTCTAAAGCGTTACACGTGAAGTCACAAAGAACTTCAAATGTTGAGCGATCGATATTTCGCCGTCCGGTTTGATACCATATTTTGGGGGCGGAAGGCAGCCAATTCTAAAGCAACCGCAGAGGAGCTTTACATGAGTCTGATGGGACGCGTGACATATGCGAAGTATCAGGGAGAAGCACGTTTAATCAAGCAACATTATTTTCGTAATTTGCCATTTCAATGCCGAATAAAATATATTACTATATTCGGCATCGAACTGGCAATTGGTTACGCAAGTTCGTAATTCTAATGTAATCCTGGCGTTTTGTTTTGTCTCGGACATTTCTCGTTAGGAATTGTGATTCCTGCAGAAAACGTCGCGCCGAAGAGGGTTAACTGTCGGCAGTTTTGCCTGACTACGGTATTTCTGCATGCAGAAGGGTCGATCTGAAGTTTCCTCTTATAGAAGGCATCAGTTGTCCTCGGAAACAGTCACAAAAACGGCTTATGCGGCGCCACGGCGCTTGATCTCGTCCGGAGAGTGGTGTTTAAGATCCAACCTTTTACTGTTTTAACGATAGTCACAGGTGCCACGGCCTTTTAATATCTAAAACAATGAAGTGCAAGCCTTCACGCTTTTCGCTAGAGAAAGCAGCTCCTACGCCGTGTTGTGCGGACCGTCGCTAACGTGTCCTTCCTATTCCTGCTTCTGACACTGCCTGATGACTACCTTCACTCCTAAGCGCTGCATAAGTGCCGGCCATTTGTCGTGAGTAGCGACTATTCAAACAACGCCCGTCGCAGGTTCATAATCTCTCGAGAAGGAACTTGAGGAAATACGCGACGAGCTCTTTGTTGGCCGTCCAGCATTATAAACGACCTGCCGTTTTCCTTTAGCGGAGGTGTAATAAGCTTGCCCCGTCGAGAGTCCGAGGTGGCGATGTGACCGCCTGCGGAAAGGAAACAATGCTTTCATACTGCTCGGTATACTTTTTTGGATGCAGTATAGATGGCGCCACATAGGGCAGAGTGGTCCGATATTGCGCTATGGCGTTATGGCAATATGGCGTTATAAAACGAGATTCAGTAAAGAAGAAGTTAAGCGTACTTGCTGCGGAGAAGCTAAGGAAACGGCAGAACATGTTTTTATTTAATGTAGTCGCATCCAAAGGGTGTATTATTTTGTCACTTGTCTACACGAAGCCTTGGGCTTTAGGGATATCCGGAATTTAAACAGGCCCACAATAGAGATAAGTAGAACACTATCGGAGGATCGGTTGTGGAGAATGAAAGAATGAAGAGTGAAGAGGAGTGAAGAATGAAAGAATGAAAGAATGGAGAATGAAGGAGAATGAAAAAAAAAAAACGAAATAGCACGAAAATCAAGGTTAATCAGCCGTAAAAAACGGACAGTAAATTTGTAATCTTTTTTCTATGGGAAGAAAATTTTGTTTCAGGAAGACAATGCACGAGGACAAATAAAAAACAAACAAACAAAACATGGCTGATCCCTGCGTCATAGGAATCGGTATAACACAAAATTGAACCGCATCTACACAGAAGTGGTTGATTGTTTATTGTGCTCCGATATACGCGGAGCTCGTACGATGTCTATTGGTGTTTGGCAGCTAAAGCTCCATTTGACGTGAATACACCCAAGTTGAGGCCTAGTGGCCTCAACGTGGGTGCATTCACATCCCTAATCATGATTTAACCCTTGTGTAGCTGAACTAGTTAACATATACCAGGACACAGAATATTGCCACGTGCGTTTCTTATTAGCTTTTGCTGTATTCGGTTTTCGCCGACAAAGACTGCCAGCAACGCTCAGCGCAAACCGCGCCTCATTGTTCGAGAAGCTTCGCGATTATTTTAGATCGTTTTGTTAAGATTGCGCGCAAGACGCGAACACTCGAACTTATTCTCATGGAGGAAGGAAAAACTAAGGAGAGGCCCTATCGTATCCCAATGCATTGTGAAAAGTGTGGCGGAAGTGACGTCAGATTTATGGGGCAAACAAACCGGTATGGGGCAAACAAAACAGCAGACGCCCCGCGGCGTGCTCTCCGCGGTGGTTCGCTTCTGCTCGGATTTGTAGTCCCGGCGTAAACTTAGCGCGTATTGTGCGGTTCGCACGCAGTAAAATGTTGCAAGCAGACGTTTACCAGGCTGTTCGTGCGTGGCAGGCGCGAGCGCTGCGTGCTGAAATTCTTCGCGGAGCGCTTTTGTGCAACAGTACAGAAAGTACCGGTACGTGCCGTAATCAAAAACATTCAGCCTTTGCCTCATCGTATTCGAACTCACCTCGCAGTGACTTACGCGTTCTGCTGGGCGTTAGGCCTTTCTTTTCCTTTCTCGTAGCCCGATTTCCAAATCTATTGCCCGATTAGCGGTTATTTGCTCGTGTATATGGAGTGAGCGCAGTAGCTATTCGGCGCAACGCCAACCTATAGTTGACGTAACGTCACGTCGAAAAGAAGACACCGCTGTATTGTATACGCGATCGTGCACGTAAAGTTTGTAATTCCAGTGCGCACGCAACGAGCGCACACCGCACTCCGTACAGTCACCGCACAGTCCGATAACAACAACAAAAATTTATTGCCATTTCGCTTGCACGGCACAGCCTCTAAAACGTACGATGCCTTCAGCGCCAGACGCCAAAAACAAAATTTCACGTGTGTTCCGAGTTGACACAACTAGTAAGAAGCAACAGAGCGCACATCCGAGAGCTCCGCATGCAAATACCATGCCTTAGTGATCAGTACTGAAGCGAACGTATACGTACACATGAAAAGTGACAACCGGTACTGCCCGCAGTGCACGCGATTTGCACAGGGTATACGCAACAGCTGGACATTGCGTAGCTTTCCTAACGAACACACAGAAAGAGCAGCACGCGTGAATCGACTACACCGCTTGCACGGCGAAAAACAAACTAAAAAAAAGACTGCAAAGTTTCGCGATGCGCGCATGCGCTTGCGAACGTCGCGGCGGAAGTCGCGAAATGTTTCGCTGCGCCTTCGCTAGGAGGCGATGTGGGTGTTTGCGATGTGGAGGCTTCACGAATGTGACGTCAGGGCCTCTCCTTAGTATTTCTTCCTCCATGCTTATTCTAGAGCATGCGCGACAACCAGCGCTAACGCTGGAATATTAGACGGCACATGTATAAATGTCGACGCGCTTCACCAGTTGATCGTCAGTTGATCGACGGTCGACGCTCTGTTCGCCGCTATCAGTGCATACCGTGTGTATTGCTGTAAATTAACTTTCCGTTTCTCGGCCACAAGTTCGGCCAAATAAAGAGTTATATCTTGGACACGTCGCCTATGGTCTTCGTCAACGTCACGACCACGTGACAATATGGTGATTCCCAAGCAAGGATGGCATCATCAAGCACACATTAAACATTGGTAGTCGATATGCACTCCTTCAAAGCGTTGTCATAGCCATAGGCGTGCGCAGGGTTCCCCATCAGGGGGGCGAAGGTTCATCGCAGCGCCCCCCCCTACTAAGTCAATGTATGGGGCAGATTTTGCGCCCCCCTCTCAGGTGATTAAGGGGGCGCCCCCCCCCCCCCCCCCCCCTGTGCGCACGCCTATGGTCATAGCAGAGAGAAACGGCAAGGTATGCGCTCCTGAGTAATAGGGTAACCTGCGCCCGTGCTAATACATACACTACCACACTGTACTTCAGGAACGCGGGATGCAGAGGACCATAGCTTGAGCCTTGAAGGCGCGAAGGCGTTCCGCTGGCGAGTGTCTCGCTCCACGGAGGTGCGACATTCGCTCGTGGATGTCGTTGCCGTGGATGTCGTCACCCGCGGATGTCGTCGCATTTCTGCGGCGCTTATTGTAGGAGTTTTATAAGTCGGTGCTATCGCACTCGAAGCAGTAGGCGACGGAGAAACTCCATTGGTGCATGTGGAAGCGGCACTACTCTGACAACGAGCCGTTACGCGATAACACGACGCGAAAGGCAAAGCACGCAACTTTAGGTCTAGGGCGCATCCTCGATGCCAGTGCGACCAGCGTTCCTCCCCATGGCATCGAGGTGTCCGAACTGCGTCGTCACCGAATGGCTTTCTATCGGCGTTCGTTAGTGCCATGACGCAGTACTTCCCTTCACCGCGCCCAGACGGCGACTCCGCCTCGCAAACCAAAAGCACCGTGCGAGAGAGAATGTGTGAGAGATATAAGGCGCGTTTGTGGAGCCTGGTACTTGTGAATCGGTGGCGCAGTAAGTAGAGTGCCCAGCACCAATCATATGCAGCTTTTCTGGACACCAGCGGCCTAGTTCGCGTGAACGACACCACGTGGCGTATCGACCTTAAAGAATTCAAAAGTCCCGCCATGACGTATGCAGTGACGCGGCAATAAATAAAAGAGAATCAAAAGAAACAGTACGCACGCCCCGAGACTGTCGCTTCACCTCAGTGCGCAGAAAAAAGAGCGCTGTGCGTCGGCGTTATCTCGACGGCGACGACTGGCAATGAATCGGCAGTTTTTCTAGACGTGCCACGTCCAATGTCTGGGCGTTATAGACGCGCCCGCGATGCATCAAGAGAATCGTGCTTTTATTTGTTTGTTTAGTTTCTTGCGCTGCCGTACCGGTGGGATATTGAAGCAGCATGCTGCTTTCCGAGTTCCTTTTTTCAGCTAGCGGGAACCATTATGTTTGGGTACGAACAGGATATTGTGGTTGCATAATAACTAAATTTCCTTTGGTGTACCACTTGGGTGATGCTTGTTTGCTCCTTGCGTTACCTCAAATTAGAACTGGATAAGTTTGAGAACGCTAGGAATGAGAGTAAAAAAAAAGGAAGTTAAAGACAAGTTTTTATTTGTTTTCATTTAGTTCTTATTGAAATGTGGCTGCCACCGCAAGCTTGGCGCCGTCAAAGCAGCTGTGCAAAAATGATACAGTCGTTGAAAGATGATCTTGTACACCGGAAAATGTGAACTTGTTTAGTTTTTTTGTTACGAATGAACGTATAGTAGAACATATACGACTGACGTGTTGTGTAATAATCTCTAGATCTGCCGTCTATCCCGCTAAAAAAGGCACTTATCTATCATATTTGCATTTCTTCTTTCTCTTTCATTTTTTCCCCCCTTTTTTTCTCACGGTCGACTGACTCATATGCTCGAGGTGATTGTCTTGAATCCTGTTGGCGCAGATACACCAGTAGGTTACTCTAATGGGCTGGAAGTTCTCCTGAAGCTCTCCTTTCATGTTCTGTAGGCGCAGTCTCTTTCAACTTTGCACTACAGCAAGCACAAAGTCGATCGTGAATCACCTACTGGCCCAATCGTCCACTTTGATCAGCACAAAGAAATTCAGAAGAGCGTTTTTGCGCTGACAACAACGATTGTTAATGCAACATAATATAGTAACTATTCCTACAATCTCTCAGTCACTTTTTTATTCTGTATCACTCCTGATGTAGAATACAAAATGCATTTGACTTGCTCAACAACGGGTCACAAGACACATCAGAGAAAAGCGAACCCTTTAATTCCCCCTTTTTTCGTTCACCCAGCATATGAAAATTTCTTCAGTTGTGAGTGGAGCTCCTTCTGCTGCCACGAGGATGTGCAGGCGTTCCAAAGGAAATCTTAAGCCTTTCTTTCCAGGAGGTTCCCTTAAGAGAACAATGGTGTTTATGCGCACAGGAATTTTGATTAGTAGTTTTTCGCTCGTAGCAATGACTGAAAAATACCAGTTTCAGCCAGATAAAGCCTAGCTAAATCTGCTTTTTCCCTTAATATCTGCTGCTTTTCAAACAGTAGTCTTCTTCCTCTGAAAGCCCAACGGAAAATGACCCATCTCGAATAGAATGATTACAGCTCCGCTCGAGGGTCTTCAAAACCGGAGCTTTTTTTTGTACGTCATGATACAAAATATCAGCCGCGTATTGAATCGTGGAATCTTTTGGCTTGATAGGAATGTGAAAGCTGCGAAGACATTACTGGTTGGGATTCTTTTTTGGCTCAAACGTGTAGGCCCACCTTGAAAGTCCCTTCCACTGTATCGGGTAGTCTTGTATCTATTGTAGATAAGGAAATCATCGTAAAATAGATAGTAAGAAATATATAATTCAATATTAAATTTTACTGCAACATAAAAGTTGCAATAGAAATACGCGCGAAAGCGACTAAGAAAAATTATTAATATTTCAGAAGACACGATAACTGGCATGTAGCCTCGACTTTAATAATAGGGATATCTGCATACAGGTGTGAAGTCTGGTTAATGCGCATCAATAGCACAGTGCTATCATAGATGCATGCGTTTTAGAAAACACCCTCTAGACATGGTATTCCCTCTCAGCTTTGTCTGAGTGGAAATATCTCAAAGAATTGAATACCTGTCAGTCTGATAACATGTTATTTTTTTTTCTTAGATTAAGCCCTAAATCTGCCCTAAATGGTGGCTCTGCGCTGTACAGCGCACACGTGTGCTGTATAGCACAGAGCCACCATTTAGGGCAGATTTTGTAGTGACGCGGAAATTACCTCCTTGATAGTGAGAAAGTTCAAATATGTATACACAATAACTTTCTCAATATTTACTTATGGACAAATATTTGGGATCGTGGAACATGAGGTGAGCATTAGTGAGGTCACGCCTTTTTAGAGTAAATACTTACTCTATCACTATATATATTCGCGATGTGCTTTCTTAAAGGGACTGACAACCGATCGAAATGTGTCACAAGACACCGGCTGTGAATTACAGTGACATAAACGAGCTTTTTTTTTCACCATATGATTAGGATTTGCATTGTTGAATTGCGCTTTGAAAGTCACAACGGCATGTCACGTTGCCTGACGGGCAAGCCTTCATAGTGCACGAATGAGATGTGCAGAATGCTGTAGGCAGTACGCTGCTATTTACTAAAGAAAAAAAATGCGTTTAAAATTAATCCGCACGTTATTGGGCATTCTCGATTTATTCTGTGCTTATAAAAGGGTAAAAGGAGTTGACGTTGAGAGGTGGCGTTGCCTTCACGACTACTAGTGAACGCATGTCGAGCAGTGGCGCATGCGCGCGGCGCGTTCTACATTGAATGAACTTCCATGTAGCACACATCAAAAACCGGGAAAAAGGCATTCCATACCGCTGGGGCTGTGGCATGGGCTTCGCAAGACACTGACCTACGTAGGCGGTGTCACGGCTTAAACGTTAGTAAAGGCATCTTTTCTTTTTTCAGTGAGTACTGCCCGCAAGGCATTCTCTACACACACACACACACGCACACACACACACACACACACACACACACACACACACACACGCACACATTATATATATATATATATATATATATATATATATATATATATATTGTCAAGACGTTTATTAACGGGGACTCAGCGACGGCGCACGGCAGCGACAGTCAAAGCGGGGCCGACTCTCTGCACGAGGAGCGTGCTCTCAGAGAAGAGAACGACCCACTGGAAGGCGCTCGAGAGGACGACCCATTACCGAGTAGGAACGCTTCGCTACAATTACCCCGGCTACGAAAAGGGAGCCGCCTGGCGACCTAGCAACTTGTCACTATGAGCGGGTCATGGTAGGGCTTCAGGCGGGCCACGTTGACAATGTCGCGCCCTCGACGGCGCATGTCCGAAGATGGGTCGATGGGTTCGATTAGGTAGTTCACCGGGGATGTGCGTTCGACGACACGGTAGGGGCCTTCGTATTTGGGCAGTAGTTTGGAAGAGAGGCCAGGTGCAGTGGTAGGTACCGAGAGCCATACGAGCGCTCCAGGAAGGAACGTGGACGCAGAACTGGTGGTGTCACCACGAATGCTTTTCTG
This sequence comes from Rhipicephalus sanguineus, assembly GCF_013339695.2. Taxonomy (NCBI): domain Eukaryota; kingdom Metazoa; phylum Arthropoda; class Arachnida; order Ixodida; family Ixodidae; genus Rhipicephalus; species Rhipicephalus sanguineus. Next base: position 87,960,794 of record NC_051177.1, read on the forward strand.
CCGCTCTTGGTTATGCGTAGTAAAGGTCTTGGAGAGCTCGCGACACTCCTCAGCAGGTCTGGCTGTGGCAGAAATAGGCGCACATTCAGATCGATCCGGCTTGTAGGGAAGGATTGTGTCAATGGTGTGCGACGGGTGCCTGCCATACAATAAAAAAAATGGTGAGAAACCAGTAGTGCTCTGAGGAGCGGTATTGTAGGCGTACGTGACGAAGGGCAGAATGACATCCCAATTCGTGTGGTCGGCGGCGACGTACATCTAGAGCATGTCGCCTAGCATGCGGTTGAATCGTTCGGTGAGGCCATTCGTCTGCGGGTGGTAAGCAGTAGTTTTGCGGTGAACAACGTTGCACTCTTTTAGTATGGCTTCGACGACTTCCGACAAGAAGACACGGCCTCGATCACTGAGCAGCTCCTGGGGTGGACCGTGACGCAGCATGAATCGGTGGAGAAGGAAGGAGGCCACATCGCTCGCTGTAGCCGCAGGGAGGGCAGCAGTTTCAGCGTATCGCGTGAGGTGGTCTACAGCGACGATGGCCCAGCGGTTACCAGCGGACGTCAGGGGAAGTGGCCCATATAAATCGATGCCAACGCGCCCAAACGGTCGGTCAGGGCAAGGTAGAGGTTGCAGACCTGCTGGTGACACGTGCGTTGAAGTTTTGCGGCGGTGACAATCGATGCAGGAGCGAACGAACTTCTTCACGTAGCGGTACATCCCTCGCCAAAAGTAACGTTGGCGAATGCGGTGGTAGGTTTTCGATACCCCAGGGTGTGCACACTGCGGATCAGAGTGGAACGACTCGCATATGTCATAACGCAGACTGCGGGGTATTACTAGTAGCCACTGGCGGCCGTCGCCGTTGTAATTGCGTCGGTGGAGCAGGTCGTCGCGAACGGCGAAATGGTGGGCTTGACGACGCAACAAGCGAGTGGATGGTGTGGCCGATGGATCAGTCAGCAAGTCTATCAGTGAGGCAATCCATTGATCTTTGCGCTGCTCGGTAGCGATGGTGTGAATATCGATGGAAGAAACGACAAAGTGAGACGCTGAGTTGTGGGCATTGTCGTCAGGCAAGGGAGAGCGCGACAGGGCGTCGGCGTCAGCATGCTGACGTCCGTTGCGGTACAGTACGCGGATGTCGTAGTCTTGCAGGCGAAGTGCCCAACGGGCAAGACGGCCTGAGGGATCCTTCAATGACGACAACCAGCACAGTGCATGATGGTCGGTGACGACATCAAATGGGCGACCATACAAATAAGATCGGAACTTTGTAAGGGCCCAAATGATTGCCAGGCATTCTTTCTCCGTGACGGTGTAGTTGGTCTCGGCACGTCTTCAATGTAGCTTGTGAAAGACTCGCCGGACTGCTGGGCTCGTTCACGTAACCGCTGTTCGGCTTGCAGCTTGCGAACGGCAGGGCGGCCAAACACGTCGATGATGGCGGTCTTGAAAGCGGACCACGTAGCGAAATCGGATGCGTGGTTGTTGTACCACAGACTTGCCACACCCGCGAGGTAGAAAACGAGGTTGCTCAGTTTGCCTGCCTCGTCCCATTTATTGGGGACGCTCACACGCTCGTAGATCGCGAGCCAGTCCTCGACGTCGGTGCCATCCGCGCCGGTGAAGATAGGAGGGTCGCGGATGCGGGGGACACCCGGACATGGCGTCGGTGCAAGAGGAGGCGTTTGCTGGGCGGCGTCTTGAGTCATGGTAGCAGGCACGGTACGGGATCGAAGCTCCAAGGGCATCGAATGCGGACCGTAGTTGTTTAAAGGGCAGAGCACCTCCACCAAATTGTGAAGACGTTTATTAACGGGGACTCAGCGACGGCGCACGGCAGCGACAGTCAAAGCGGGGCCGACTCTCTGCAGGAGGAGCGTGCTCTCAGAGAAGAGAACGACCCACTGGAAGGCGCTCGAGAGGACGACCCGTTACCGAGTAGGAACGCTTCGCTACAATATATATATATATATATATATATATATATATATATATATATATATATATATATATATATATATATATATATATATATATATATATATATATATATATAGTGCATTACCGACCACGTTAGTCATAAACCTGAGGCGAACAAGCAAGACGAGCTTGATCTGTTCATTAGTTTGATGAACCGTAATTAGGCTTGGCTCGGGAACACAGTGCGGAGGGCAATCTAGTGAGCGTCGAATACTTGGCTCATTGATTCGGTAAGCAGAGCTGTAAAGCGAAAAGCGCTTGTTAGTTTTGAAGTCTTCTTCCTCGCTGTTTTCATTCACTCTGTTGTACACTGCTGCTAACATGGGTACCTGTTAAGGGAAAGTCATCAGTAAAGACAACATGCATGTGTCTATGCCTGGACTTCCCTCTTTGTTACTCCCTCTTATTACGCTTTCGACGGCGTGAAGTGGCGTTGCGGCAACAAAGGCAATGTGTAATCGGCTAATATTCCCTATGAAATTACCTATGCTTTTCAGGAAAGCAGCGTACACTAAAGAACGTGTTGAAAGGGTGTCGTTTCGCCTCACAAAAACAGTCCTGATATCGTGCATGCCTCTCGATTGCATTATCGCCACGCGCCCGGCACTTCCAGGTCACAAATGGCATGCACGTTATGCGCGTGAGACAGCATTCTTCATAGGAAAGTGGCGAGTGCCGAGAATTCAAGAAAGGAAACGCAAGCCAGCAGCAAAGCAGCCGGTTGAAGATCTCTCCGTCGTTGCTATGGCAACGGCGCGCGCGGCCGCGCTCGCTTCCGAGTCTGCTTGCCTACCGTTTCGCCGTCTGTTCCGTGCACACCGCTCCCCGCCGCCGGCCTGCGCCAGTCAGCGAGAGGGGGGGAGGGGGTGTTGGGTAAAGGTAGGGGGCACTTGCTGAAGGCCTTGACGGTTTGAGAGAAACACCTATTCTCATTATTCTTGTCAGTAAAACACCGCATCCGTCAAACTTTTGGGAGGGGAGGCGGGACCTTGGGACATACCCCCTAGCTACGGGCCTGGCCTCTGGAATCCTAGGTGGCCCCGGTCGGTTGAGGTTAACTAAAATCTGGGTTCCTTTTCTTCGTTATTAAGTAATGGGTTGTGTGGGAATAAAAAATAAAACATTAGAAGTTTACTTGCTCCATTTCCAAAAGCGAAACCGAAACTGCAGCAAATATCTTGGTTGCAATGCTCCAGCGAAAAAAACAAGCAACTAAATCTTCAACAGCGTTGTACTAGTAATATTAATTGCCGGAGTTCTACGTGCCCAAACCATAATATGTTTACGAGGCATGCCGTAGAGGAGGGCTGCGGAAATTTCGACCACTTCAGGTTCGTAACGTGCATCTAAAACCAAGTACACGAGCCTCTAGCATTTTCGCTTTGTTCAAAAATGCTGGAGCCGCCGTCAAACCCGTGCCCTTTGGGTCAGCAGCCGCGCACCGTAACCGCTGTACCACCGCGGCAAACATAAGCAATTCTGAGAGAGACAAAAAAAGAGAAAAAACTGCATTGGGATTCGAACCAAGGTCCCAGCGATTGCGCGCAAACAGCCAGTATGGATGATCAACCCATTCAGCCACAGCGCGCGGCGGCTAGCCCGTGATACGATAGCTATTATAAAGATACTACGGTCAAACTCTCCTTGCAACGCTCCTTGCAAGTGTCCCCACCTTCCAAAGAGCAGGAACGGAATGCAAAAGTGAAAACAGCTGCTTTCTGTTTGCAAAAATGCGCTGTAGACCCACAATTCGATGTTTCACAGCGCAAGGAACGAGGACGACATTGGAAAACACACACAGCGCTGAACTTAAAACTGACTATATTTTCAAACTTACAGCAATATATATGCGCTCTTCACCAGGAAAGAAAAAACAATAGAGCAAATGAAGCATACAAAAAATTACAGACAAAATCGTAGAAGCCCAAACAATTTTGAAACGTGATAAAAAGTGCATGAGTGCAGCTTTGCTTGCTCTTTCGAGCAACGAAAGTGAATTTCTCGTAATCGTAAAATATATGTGATATCGATGATGGGTTGTTGTTTCCTGCGTAACGAGCGACTACAATTTTTTGTACACCAGGCCTGCAATTGTCGCGTGACCAAAATCACGTAACATCGCACATCTACTTATGTGACTACAATCACGTAACAACTAGCCACGTGACTAAAAATCACGTAAAATGAAGTAATTAGTCTCGCCACTAAAATCCCATAACGTCAGGTAACTATTGACGTGACGTGTTGGCGCCAAAAACTTCGGAACAACCGGGTGGCGCGGGGCAACCTCAGCGTCCGCACTGGACTCTAATAAAGATGTACTTTCTCTCTCACGTGACTAAGATCCCATCACGTAACTACTAGTGAAGCGACATTTCCCCTTCAGAACCACGCAACAAGTGCGTAGTCTAGGGAACCGACCGAAACCTGAGAAGAATAGATTATCCAAGCCTAGCCATATCTTATAATACAATATTAGCAAAAACTTTGCACCTCTAGCAATAGCTTGGTATTAATAGCAAAACCTTAGAAGAAGCTAGGTCGAACGCTAGCTCCGCTTTCAGTTCCAGCCTTACGCAACCAGTACATGCTGCGCACATTTTCATTTACAGATGTTTCAAATGGCATCTTATTGCGGTACCTTGAGGTGGGCTGCGAGTGCGTGCGAAAAGCTGCTGAATCACAGGATTTTCGTTTTGTAACTGGCAGCACCAGTCCCTGGACTTCCCGAAAGCTTTGATCCGCACAGGTCATATCACACGGACCTATCCGATGCAGCGCACAGTGCTTTGTGATCTTAAAGGAGAAGGCATGCTGGTTTTTTTGTGTTCACGTAGGGCGATAAATATGACAAGAGATGAATAAAAATCCCAGTTTCACCGCAAGGACGATGCAATGAGTGCGATAGCAACAAATGAAGTAAAGCTGCAGGCAGCTAACTCAGATGCAGTCTCGCGTAACTCTACAAAATGGTGCTGTAAGAGAACACAGCCACTCCAGGTAGGAAAGGGGATTTCGCACAGTCTCTTCGAGTTGAGAGCGCAGCATATAGAAGGGTATATGAGCCGTCCGCTGATGCTTGTAGAGATAGCGATTTTGATTTCATTTAAGTTAGGGCGAAATCATTGCACTGCTGTTTGAAAAAGAACAAATAATTTTTCCTATTCTTTGATTGGCTTAACTATCTGTTGGTTTTATTAGTAGTGTCTAACAAAAAAAAATAACCCCTCGAAAAATTCCCCTTCGTTCGTTAAGATTACGACAAACACTTGCGTTAGCCCTCACTTCGTCTAGCCCTAAAGTAAAAAGCAACTGCAAAAACGTCTTTGTCATTTAATTACCATGCCTCGCTTGCCTAAGCTTAGTTCGCTTCCTTTACGTTGCTGAATTGTAGGTCCCTGAGAAGGTCGTAACGACATCATTGAGAAGGGAGAAATAAGTTTCCACCACAATACGCGTACAAAAGTTCGAAAGAGCTTTGTTCACCATAACTTGATCGGGCGTTCTGTTCCTTAGGACGTTTATAAAAGAGCAAAGTAAGAATTACAAATGTAGATCTGAACGATGTGATACGCGTGGAGTGTTTAAACATACACTAAAAAAGTCATATAATAAAGAGAAAAATAGAAACGGCAGCTCAAGATTACAGTCAAGAACCGTAACCGAAACGAAAGCTCTTTTTTGTTTCGGCGGCGACATCCTGTGCGAAGCTGCAGAACTAAGTCACGGGCTGAAAAAAAAAATGCTGATCCGTTGCCAGGAATCGAACCTATGACGGCGCGGTTATGCCGCGCTCAGAACTTGAGCGATTAGCTCGCTCGGCCACGGTGGATGCCTTGTCGCCGGTGGTAAGCAAGGGTTTATCAATTTACCACAAACATTTGAACGACCGCGCTTCATAAAACGCGTTAGGGAACAATGTTATGCCAATTGCGGCAAGTTGAGATTGGCTTCAAACGAAAGCTGATTGTCAGGACTACATGTGATTTCCTGACCATTACCATACCTTGCTTAGTTTTACGACAGTGACCGTTTTTGTCTCGAAAAACAGGCCACATTTTTCGCCGTTTCCATAGACTCCCATTGTACAATCTTTAACTGCTCTGGGAACAAAATTGAAGCTTACTGCAACATGATCGCTGCAGTATTCTCGTCCGTTTAGGTTCCCAGGAGCGCTCTGTGGTCTGCGTTTTTCAACATTCACCCTCTACACTGAATTATTCGGGAAAAACTCGCCAGTTCCATTGAAAACGCGCTAGCTTCGCGCCGGGGCCGCCAGGGGCGCTGGCTGTGATGTGTCCACAAAAGCTGGATATGCGTCGTAGACCGAGAGGGCGTGGGCTCGATTCCCAGGTGACCGGCCTGAATGAAACTTTTTCTTCTACCTTTTTTTTATCATTCGTTAGTGTACATTTTACCAGCGTCATATCCGTGACGGTAATGCTTCAATGAAGTTTTGGTGGACCCCGGCATAAAACACTTTCGTGTGAAAAAAAGAATTTGAGCTTTGTGGCGCAGGAGATGGTCGTCTCGTAATAAAGGTGGCGCTCATAGCATCCATCCATCTATCCATCTATTCATGGTAGTTATGAATGTAAATTATAAACTAAAGCAATGAATCAATTTTCGAGTCAGAGAGGGTATTTTGCGATGTATAAACATGAAAAGCACTGTATGGAAGATATCTAAGACTTATTAAATTATTTTTTAAACTTCTGATTGTTGTTTCATTTCGAAGTTGATATAACGAGAATTAAGTTTCGATAAATCTTTTGACTGATTCTTACTTATTGTTTATAAAAAAGAAACATCACGTTTTTTGCCGCACCGCTTCGTAAGCTGTAGTGCCAATTACATGTGTGCTTAAGAACACGAAAAATGAGTTTAGCGCTGGCTTTTTCTTATGAAAGCGCCATTTCGAACTCTTTGGAGAGAGTAACTTTTGTAGCTCTTTCGAATACATATTAAACGCAACCTAAAGCAACTATACCCGAATAACAGGGGCCTAATATACAAAAATAACGAAATATCGTGTAAACCTAATGATTATGAGAACTGAATTATAAGCGCTATTACAGCTATTGTAAGTTCATCAGATACGCGTAGGAAGTTCCATGTCTTTCAGCAATGCGGGGCCGTTGCTAGGGAAAGAAGGAATGAACCTACAAGCAGCCATTTACAGTAAACTCTCGTTGATACGTTTTTCACGGGAACCGGAAAATTAAACGTAATATGCGAAAATAGTATTAATCAAAGAGGTTAAGAAAAAAGAGGAAAATATGCATACTCCGTCAGCTGCTCACATTTATTGAGCCACATTGAAGTGGCTGGTCAGGTTGCACTGCACGTTCTTCTTTTCAACGTCTGAAAGTAAGTTCTTCTGAAAACTATTTCTTGAAACATGTTCTCTGTGAATGCAGGCTATACGCAACAGAAAGACGATCTCTGAAGGCGGCCTTGCGCCTTCAACGGGACTCGTGTTTAGAACTGCGGCACATTCTGGGTCCATGACAAAGCATCACCTGTGCGTTACGCGCCACGAAAGCGCTGCTGACTTTCTTGTGGGCCACAAGCCTGACAAACAGTGTAGTCTATGTATGTCTGTGTGTGGTTATCAGTGTATATATCATAATCATCACCCTGGAGCACTTGGAGTAGCATGTCGGGCGAATAGCCAGGCAAGCATCTCCAACTTTTCATTAAAACATTTCTCTCTCCATTTTTCTGAATTCTTTTGAAGTTTTTCTCCTGGCGCATCACCATCAGCTTTGGGCGCAGCAGCCGCACCCGGCAGCGATCTTTTCGCCGCAAAGCCGACGATGCTGCGGCCTCAGCGGCTCTGCGACGTGCATATCGTGGCTTGCTGGAACGTGGTTTGAGCGTGTATACCGAAGAGCAAACGTAGCAGTTCTACCTATATTGGTAAGGATCCACTCTCGTGGTCGTATTATACAATTTTGGGCAGAAATGTGATCGTATTAAACCCATGAAAATGCATTACTTCCAAGGGACGTTGGCCGGGAATAAAAAGAAAAGACGTATTAAGCCGAAAAACGTATTATGCAGCATCTGATCAACGAGATTATACTGTAGTTGTAACCCGAGGCAACGTTGTACTAGCGGGTAAAGTGATAATTTATCAGCGTTAAAATGAACTTTATCGTGTGCTAGTTTCCGCCGGTGTAAAATACGTGCTCGCGCCTATTTATTCGTTTTGCTTCAACAGAGATAATTATTGTTTAGCAGGGTTGATATACTAATAAAAATAACCCATCGACATTGAGCGGGTAAATGCTGCTGGCACTCAAACTTACGTATCAGCGCTTCACATCTAGCGCTTTCCCATGCCTACGGTACTGATGTTCTCTCGACTTCACTGCCGAACACCGACGCACACCAATTTTTAAATAAAATACAGACGCAGCATCGTGACGGTAAGCCTACGAAACAATATTGCTGACTTTCTTTTTCGATCACAAATGCGATGCAGGCAGTGTTCGAACGTGCGGGACGGCGCAGGGACGCAAGAAAAAGCGTTAACCTGTACCGAACCGTACAAAATAACGCTATATTACAGTAATTTGTTAGCGAGTTTGAAGAAAAAGACGGAGACTGCGAAATGCATTTATTTGGTTGGCGTTCATACACAACGTAAAGAATCGCACAAACTGCGGCCCTGAGTGTTCGACAGGCATACTTTTTCACCCGTTTTCCACATGGTGTATATAGATCCTTTTACGAGGATAGCAGCACAACCATTGGCACACTATGCTACATTTCCACGCGCAAACACACGTAGGTTAGAGGAGAAGAAATGATGAGCGACATTAGCTCGGACCGAAGCAACAAGCACATTCTACCGTAAATTAATTAGTTAATAGCACTCGATTCCAAAGTATCGACAGTGAGAACGTCATCAAGCATTCGTCGTCTGAAGCGACCCTCTTTGGTGACTAAGCGATTATGGCATAGCGCTGTTAGGCAGGAGCTTACGGGGTCGATACCCGGCTGCGATGGCCGCATTTCCGTGGAGGCGACGTGCAAGGAATCCTATGTACTTAGATTCAGGTGCACGTTAAAGAACCCCAGTTCGCCAAAATCAATCTTGAGTCCTACACTACGTCATGGCTCATAGTCGTGTCGTAGCTCTGACGCACACATTCAATAAAAAAATGCAAAGAGAACACAAAATCATTAACAAAAGCGAATGATAAGTAACAGAGATTCTGAGGTAGCTTACAGAAGCAGTGCAAGGAAATATGGTTACCAGCTCTGTTTCTTCACGGAGGGAACGTGTGCCATTCGCGTACCCTTGTAAATCAAAGAAAGACAGAAAATCAGCGACGCTCAGAGTTTTTTTTTTATGTTGGAGCTTGAGTAGGACTGAATGCAGTCTCGGTGATCGTTCCAAAGCTCCTAAAGTCGTTTTGCCTAAGCCTCATTTTAGCTAAAGCAAGGGTGCATTTACCACTTCTAATTTGACTACTGCTATAAAGACTCAACGCGCCATGTTGTGGTACGTGGGGTGGTATCTCACAGAATTTGTACTTCGAGCAGCCGCACGCAATCAGCGTCGTCGCATGTCGGCTCTTCACCTCTGTGGCTTAAGGTGGCTAGCGCCTATTTACATAGGGACATTGTGAAGTCTACTCAGCCTTACAAGCCGCGGTAGCCTTGCCGTGCGTTGGCTCCGGTGCAAGCTTCTTCGTCGACGAAGAGTCGCTTACGCGAATAGTTCTTGACGTAAAAATTGACGAACAGGCACAGCACGAGAAAAGTTTGAGCGTTTCCGATGATAATGAGGTGCCTGGGAAAGCCGCAGTCTACGAACAGTGGTATGGAGAAGTGGATGATCATGATAACGAATTGAATTATCTTGCACAGCCGTGAGGTACTTCTTCCACCACAGATACTTGCGCACCTTGGGTCCCAAGGTAGTGAGGAAGTAGTACGAATACATGACCACGTGAACGGCCACGTTCAAAGCCAGGCCCAGCGCCGGCTGGCCCTCCGGCGCGAACAGTGTGTAGAACCAGACGTTGATGGTGACGAGTGTGTGGTGTATTACGTGCAGGTGCGAGATGTGGGTGAACTTCTTGCGCAGCACGAAGAACACCGTGTCCAGCAGGTCGGCGTAGCGAGCGGCCGTGAAGATCCAGCCTTGCTTGTAGTAGGCCCTCATGTCGTCCGTCATGAACCCCGTGATGCCCTGGCACCAGAGGTCGTAGTGGCCGCCGGGCAGGTACGTGAACGGCAGAATCAGGTAGAGGAACCTGATCGACATGACCACCATGAAGACGTTGTAGACGCGGACGAGGTTGACGACGTCGAAGGGCTTTCTGTCCTTCATCCAGCGCGGACCGGCCACCTTGACGAAGTACAGGTAGAAGGCCACCATTGGGAATACGAAGAGAGGGTTGGTGACCAGCGGGTAGTCGCGCGTTCGGGGATCTCCCATCCGAACTATCTGGTTGGATAACGCGACGGGGTTCAATGTGAACTTCATCTTTGCCCCGTTATGCGCTCCTGTGGGCTCTGTTTTCCTAGCTGCAAAGAGAGAAAATAGTTAAGGCGGGAAGTTGGGCTAATTGAGCTAGAGAAAATAGAACACTATGACAAAAGCAAATTAGAGTGACGCTTTTCTATCGGCAAGAAAAACTTCCCAGCAGACGGTTTGTTTTCCACCTGCACGTCTCTTGTTTTATTCAAAGCTGTATGTAATTTTTCTTTAGCGTGATGCTGCTAGACGTATACATCCATGCCCTTACACGTCCTCCCCCCCCCCCAAAAAAAAATAAATAATAAAGGAACAAGAAACAGAAAGTCAGACAGAAGAACATAGGCAGGTTTGTTGCAAAATTTGGATTGAGATGAATCTCTGGAATAATGGTCCTCGTTGAATTTCTTTGGTACTAATTATTGAAAATCAACATGAAAACGAACGCATTAAAGCACACTGTGTGATAAAAAAACTGAGTGAACCACAGCATAAGTTGCTTGAGGCGAGGACTGGCCGATGTTTCCGTGGGTGGGCACTGATGATCTCAGCGGCTGTTCTGGCACGCTGCTTTTGCTTATCAAATAAAAAAAAGAATGCCGGACTATTCTCGCGCTGGATACGGAATGCTGCCCTGCCGCACATTCAAGACATTATGAATCTTCTACATCGTTTTTCGGATCACTATCTTACGCGAGGCAGCCAAATTGCACCGCATTGTTTTTACACACAAACACACCGACAGGCAAACAAAGCGAAAGCAAGCATACAGACGATGATAGAAGATAAACACGAAGACATGCCAGATCATGTGGCGCAAAAGCGTGTTCTCACCGTTCTTCGCTTATGGCGACAGCCGTGAAACACGGCGTTGCTTTCTTGCTTATGAACACTCAACTAGCCTACACACAAAGCCTATGCGGCGCCAACAACTTGAAAGCGTCGTTTATGCGCAGTGAAGCCTTACGAAAACTTTAAGTCCCAGGATGACTCGTAAAACGAGACATTCTTAGCAATGCGAATCGTTGGCTCATACGTAGTCAGCTCGACGCATGAGCGCAGCAAAATGAGTTTGAGGACCCTGGGGAGCTCTTTTTGATATCATACCCGAATAAAATGCTGTCTTGCTGCTAAACATTCTCAAGCGCACTCGTACAAAAACGCGTTTCATATTCTCTCCTTCGCGTCTCTTGAACACCGCTTACATTTAGGCTGGCGCACGACCTGAGCGCCTACTTGAAATTATGAGGCTTGCTTACAAAATATAATTTATAAGCCAGAGAAAGCTAATTAACAGGTTGAGCGAGCATTGTTTGCTTTTACACTTGGCGTACGTAAGATATGTTACGTTTTGAAACCGGTAAGCGCACGAAGACAGGGACAGAGAAAATGACAACACACAGAGTGCAAAATATGTTACGGGGTGAGAAAAAAAGTAGCAGCCACGTTTCTTGGGCTTTTTCCATGATGCAGATACCCGACGCTTTTTTTTTAAATTCTCCGAGGAGTTACTACACGAGCGCGGAGATTTTCATCTTGTATTCGCGCGAGAATCTACTCAGACGCCTGTGCGGCATTAAAAAGAACAGGAGTACGTGCGAACGTACGGCAGCTTCTGTGCAGCAGGACATAATATCCCGCACCTTTAGGGGCAAAAATAGTTGGCCCATTACAAGTCGTCGCACGAATGGGTTGAGTTTCAGTCGTAACTGCCGACGCTATGACATATCTGGCACGGTCACACAAGTACCGGAATGTAGGAGCCGTATAGTTAAAAAGAGTTCACCGAAGCATGGTATTCTTAGACAGACCTACCTGTATCAAGAGCTTGCTTAGATGTATCAGCGCGAAGAAAGTATTGGCACAGGTTGGAAAGCTGCGAGCTCTCAGCTCTCTGGGCCGTCGAATGAGCTTAACTCCAGGACGTCCGCTGGTGAAGAAAATTGTGCTGGCGAGAGCCCACGCCGTTTAAGTCTCTTTACCCCGTCTGTAGCCATCTGTGTTACGTCGACGCTTATTTTTCTAAAGGATAAATAAAGAAACCTTATCTTCGTTACCCTTGACTCCTTTGCTCCTTCCTCAATTCGATGGCCCTCCCTTGCTCGAGCTTTGAAGGATTTGGGTGACGTCGTTCGGAGGTTACGAAACGCGTAATAACGCTCGCTTTTGAACAAAGGCTCCCGTGCCCAAGTATATGAGCCTTGTTTAGGCGTAAACAGCGTCAAGGACAAAGGCAGAGATTAGCTGCAACTAAGACTCAATGAGCATTGTTAGCTGAGAACGCCCCATTCTTGTCCCTCGCTGCGGGAGCGTGGTAGTGAGCGAGAACGCCCAACGTGCTCAAAACGCGAGTAATTAATGCGACGAAACAAAGTTTCAATATCAAATTTCAATTACGCGTGGTCTGCACCCGTGCATAAGTGAAGCGAGGATTAGAATGCTACCAACGGTGCCCTTTCGCCATGGGACGCACTTCTCACCCGCTCGCGCAAGCATTTCGAAGCAACTGAAAACAAAAGAAAGAGCTAATTTTATCTTTATGAACAACAGCGTCATTGCTTCTTGCTTTGTTTATTTTTTGTTTTGTTTTTTGCTCGTAGAAGAGGAAAAAGTTGACAAGGCGAAAGAAATGCGGGAAAAGCACAGCACTGTTAAGGAAGTTTCGGGGCAGCGCCAAGGAACAACTACTTTGCATGCTACGCACTTTGCAGGGCGAACGTAGAGTGGCCAATTATAAGGCCGACCATAGAAGCCAGTTATAAAGATGCTCGAAGTCCTTTGTAAGTAACCTTGAGGTTGGCTTGAAAGTAACCTCGGAGGGATGAAATAAGGAACAAGGTCGCGTCATGAAGCTACATTGTGCACTGCTATTAAAATACAGTGCTCCAGATATTTTTTTTTCACATACCTATGAAACAAAGACGCAAGGGATTAAACTTCGCAACGATTACTTCTAGGAGTGTTCCAAATGCGAAAGTTTCATATCGAATAAAATTATTTCATAAAACCGAACTTAAACTATCGAATCCGAGGCGCGAATAGTTTGTATTTCAAAAAACGAAGAGTAATATAAATGTAGCGAGAAGACACGGGGGGGGGGGGGGGGGAGGTGTTCGGTAACAAAGAAGTGCATGGCCTTAATTGTGGTACGGTACACGTGTGATAACGCTAACAACTCGACTAGCGACCAGCTGAGAAGGTTCTAAAGTAGTGACAGCTGGAAGGGGCTGATATTTTGCAGCGACTTAACCATATCTTATGAAAAAAACGCCTGAACAGCTTTGTAACAGATGACAAAGGAGAGCAGCGTGCATTGTCCTAACATCATCGACGCACTGTCATAATATAATAGCAACAAGTTGAGAGTGGTAAAACAAATTGTTTCGCCTAAATCGAGAGAGCAAATTTGTAAGCTGCTTAAAACGGAGGCAACATTATTGAATTGTTGCCAATTATTATTGAGCGGAAACGACCGACTCGATGCGATTGCTCAGTAAACGGTTCCCGCGAGCATCAACTGCTACTTCTACAGAATCATTCGTAATAATCGCCGCTTTCATCTGTAACTGCTTCCATATACCGTGCATTATAGCATTATAACATGCTCGAACCTATTCGCCGCGAGATCGGGCTACAGGTGGCAGCACCGTCGCCGCGCTAGTGTGGATAGGCGGTTGTCGGCGCGTATACTAACGCACACAACAGCGCTTTGCTGTGAGCGATTTGACCCGATTTCCGGCAAACAAAATGGGTTGACTGCAGCTTTCTGGTATTATGTGCGCTCTTCCTTCCCGAATTAATGCACGAAGCGCGCCGAACGTCACTATTACTTGTGAGAGAAGTGCATTCTGCCAACGAACTGGTTGCTCGCCTTCGGCAACAGTCGGCGTTTTCGCAATGGATGACGTTTTCTTATTGTTTTATTTGTACATGTTTAGCCTGTGTTCCTCCTACTACGAATTGCTGTAGCACGACTGAATTTATTTACTTCTTGTTCATCTGGATAACCCCCGGCAAAAAGAAACCCCGTATTCCTGCACGATGAGTTCAAATAGCACTATGTGCACTGCGTGCTCAAATATTCATCCGCATATCTTATTCACTTCTCCATCAAATGTAGAACAGTTGATAGGTTTACTGAGGAAATGTACGTGGCTGACAGCGGAGACGTTTAACACGCACACGCTTCTTTTTATTCCAATAACAGTACACAAAGGTAACTGTATAGCACGGAACTTTCTTTGATTGGTTACTTGCACGACAGTAATGGAACAAAGGCCCGGTTATTTCACGGGACCAAAATACATTTTTTTTTATGCGAATAATGTTCGCTGCCTTTCATCAATCTACTATAACAACGCAACACAAACGCTCAGGTAATGTAAAGAAAAAAAGATGTGGCTTCGCGTGAAATTACTATGACATAAATGTAAAGTACGCCGTATGGAATAATTTTGACCATCAGGGCTCTTTAACGCGTACCTTAACCTAAGTAAACAGGTGTCTTTGTGTACATTTCGCCACAAGTTATAATTGCGCAAGGCAACTCAGTTTTGCGATTTCCGTGTCATTCCTTTTTCTGTTCTTTTTAGAAGACATCTAAGTACCGAAGTGTCAGACGTGACTTGACAGAAATATTTCTCTGTAGTGGGACCAGGACCGTACACAACTAACGCTCGTCGCGTAACCTATAAACGACAGTCCCGAAGTTATACACCTAACCACAACGCGCAAGTGCATGAGAGCTTTTTTTTTTTTACCACCGAGCCGCTAAGAGGCTATATTCACATGAGATTTAATACTTCTAATCTTTAGGACAACACCAAGTGCACATTGCAATGCGCTTGGACCACAGAGCGGCACCTACACTGATATGACTCGTGAATGACGACCACACGCAGCACTCTTGACAACTGCACTCACTGATCTTATTACAGTATATATACAGCCGATCAAGGCCAAATGCTTCTTTACATCGTGTTAGGCATACGTACGAGTGGTTAAAGTTACACTAACGCAACGGAACAAACCGCCCTGCATGACGCACGCGCACATGCAAACACAACGTGACCTAGCAGACGACGCATGGAGCAATCCACACTAGGCGCGGTTCAGCCAGAAGCCACCCGGCGGCGACTCCGCTCAATCTCGCGGCCAATAGAAACGTTGGCCAACCTGCAATGACGAATTTCCGAATAGAAAATGAATTGAATAGCAACAATTATCCGACTAATACGTGAAAGTTTAAATGTTCGCAGAAGTGCTAGTTATATGCTGTTGGCAAACTTCCCCTTAATAATTGGTTTATGTACAGTCACACAACTGTTATTGCCGAGATTGTCCGTTGGGTGGAATGGTTAAGTTAGTAGCAGAATTGATTGATCTGTCAATTAATTAATTGATCAGTTGACTGATACGTTGTTCAGTTGATTGAGCGATTGATTCATTAATTTTTTGGCTCATTCATTCATTCATTCATTGGTTGGTTGGTTGGTTGGTTGGTCGAATAATCGGTTCATTCATTGAGGCTAACTTTTAAGGTAAGGTTTATGAGATGCTGTAGTGCAGGGCTCCGGAATAATTTTGTCCACCTTATTTTCTTCAACGAGCAACTGGAACTGCGTACACGAGTGTTTTGCATTTCGCGGCCAGCAAAATGCGGCCGCCACAGCCGGGAATCGAACCAGTGACCTGTTCACCTCAGCCAGGGGCGTAGCCAGAAATTTTTTAAGGGGGGGGGGGGAGGGGGTGTTCATCCATTACTTTATGTATGTTCGTGCGTGCGTTTGTATGTGTGCATGTACATCTACACATGCAAAATTGAAAAATTTGGGGCTAAGGGGATTGAACCCCCCCCCCCCCCCCCCCCCCCCCCCGGCTACGCCCCTGACCTAAGCACCTGAACGCCGTAGCCCGTAAAGTCCCCGTGCTGGAAACGAATGGAATAAAACGAAACTAATAGTTTTAAAATATGATCCTAGAGTGAATGGATTATTCCTTCACAGGTGAGGCGGAATGACATTAAGCGTGACAGAGTTGGCAGTTTCAATGGTGTAGCCTGTGAATATCATTTTACTACCAACAATTAACCTGAGCTCAGACCTGAGCTCAGACCTGTGATGCGTGCGGTTTGGCCTTGCTGCAGTACTGTCACTTTCGCTTCTTCCGGCCCAAAATGAGAAACGACGAGCATCTGTAAATATTGAGTTGCTCTCTCCAAAGTGACTCTCCCAAATCAGCACGATGTTTGAGGATGTAGCTGTTGTCAAAGCGGACTAATGCCTAAAGAATCAGGGCAGCTTCGCGCTATTTGGGACAAGCCTGATGGAAGTGCGGAGCTGGGGCGGCCTTACTTGCTTCTTTTTCATTTTTCTCTTTCTTCCTCTGTTTCATTCTATTTCTTTCATCTCTCTGTTTTTCTATGTATATATTGTCTCTGTTGATTGCTATTTCTTTCTTTCTCTCTGTCTCTCTTTTTTTAGGGGTGTGCGAATATTCGAAAGTTTCGAATATCCGTCGAATATTACATTCGAAATATTCGTATTCGATTCGAAAATCGCGTATTCGAAAAATTTCGAATATTCGATAACTTCGAATATTCGAAAAATTTGAATATGCGATTCGATTATCATGCATAAAATAACTAGTCTTCCACATTTTTGCTGCGTTCGTATAGCTAAAAACGTTGCCGAGAGGAGCGATACACATCGTAAGTACACGGAGGCACGATATGTGCGTGCGACGAGCACCCCAATACGTATGATTTATTGCTGGTGCATCTCCGACGTGCAGCGCTGTTGGCGATCATGTAACCGCACATTTTCAATATTATGCGGCCGTAACGTGCCGCACTACCACTCATTCACTATGCGGGACCACTTCTGAAGAAAGACAGTGACCCACGTGACTGGTGGCGGACTGTTCAGATACCCCAGTCTGGCAAAGCTTTGCCCCATGTACCTCCCTATACCAGCCACTTCTGTTCCAAGCGAGCGTGCCTTTTCAGTGGCAGGGGGGGGGGGGGAGGAGTGTGTCTGTCAGAAGGGAGCGGCTGCTGCGGGATCATGTGGAGCAACTCATATTTCTTCATGATAACATCTAGTCATTACTTTCATTGTGCCGTGATATTTGTGTTGTGATGTGCATTGTGCTCGCCTGGACATTGTGTTCTGGAGATAGCAGTGTATGTAATGTTGCCAGTCATGCTGTTAATGTTTTTTTTTTCCAAATAGCTACATGTTAAATGAAATATTGTTACTGTGGAGGCATTTTTCCTTTGATATTCGATATTCGATTCGATATTCGAAGGGGGACATTCGTATTCGATTCGTATTCGAAAAATTTGATATTCGCACACCCCTACTCTTTATGTATTCATTTCACTTTCTCGCTCTTTCTTTCTCTTTCTTGTCTTTCTCTCTTTATCTACTTCTCGCTTCCTCTTTCGAGATAGAAAGAGGAAGACAGAGATATGTCTCTCCTTTTCTTTGATTCTTTCTCTTTTTCTTCGTCTTTCTCTCGTTCTTTCTGTCTTTGTATCCTTTCTCTCTATTTCTCTCTTTCTCTTTCTTTCTATGCAATGCTTTACTCTCTCCCCTCCTCCATTTCCTCCTCACCCGTACACCTCCCATCCTGACCACCACTTTCCTTTCGCACCCTCTTGCTATACTCTACTAGGCAAGGCTATGCTATGCTTTGCTCGAGTGCCTGGATAGCCGAGTGGTTGCGACGCTCGCCTTCGGATCGCGAGTACGTGGGTTGGAATCCCGCCTTGACAAAAATTCTTTTCGCCTAGAATTTCTCTCTCTCTGTTTCTTACTATCTCTTTCTTTTTTTTCCTGTCTCTTTTTCACTTTTCTCTCTCTCTCTCTCTCTATTCGTTCTCTCGGCCATCAGAGTTATTGCATCTCACGCCGGACAATTTGGCACACGTGTTCTGGGAACGAAGTAGAAGATGAAGAGGGGGACGAAGAGAACGCGCGACGGTTCGTTATGATGATAGATTTCTGTTCGCTCTGCACGAACCGACGGTCGGCTTAAATAGATCCGCCGTTAAAACATCAAAATTATCTGCGATTGTCTCAATATTTTAAGGTTGTGGCCAAATTACCATCGTTTATTTTTCTGAAGGCACGCGAAGAAAGCTGTCATCTCGCATTTTACAATTTTCGTATTTGCCGCAATGAAAGTTACTTTGGCGCCTTTTACTGATTAAAAACGAAAACGTTTTGACCCACGAGACGAGCTATAGGCTGAGCAAGTTGTACGCATACGCATCGTTTAGACACTTCTTGCGTAACCACACGCCGTGTGGAAAATGCCTTGACGTCACGAGTCTTTGCAACGTGATGATATTATTTATGTGGCAGCTTCGCGCTGTGTAATAACTGGCTTTCATCTAATTGGCGCTTAGAACGAGTTTACTATGTCGAGACGCTCGTTTCAGTGTGAGAGAGGGCTCTTCCAGGAAATTCTATCTGCAGTGTGTAAATATGGGAGAGCACACGATGCTCCTGATGGGTAATTGAGACCAAGGACAGAAATGGCCTTGGAGGATGAGAAAAGGAAAAATGCATTGTATAGCTGTCACTCCTGCTGTCGCTTTATATACATACATAACGTGTCTCCTTACCTGTCAATACATATTTGCTAATTATGTGAGGTAAAACGTATTTCGCGCGCAAATTCTAGAGCAAGAAACTTCACCGCACCACATGTCTGGCTAATATCAGCCCCATTTATTGGCGTGTCCCTTTCAGCATTTTTGTGCAGTGTAATGTAAGAATTATTCCACTACTTGCATGTCATCATAGGCGTGCGCATGAGGGGGGGGGCAAAATCTGCCCCGTACATTGACCCTTCTAGTCACCTAAGAGGGGGGGGCGGCGCAAAATCTGCCCCATACATGGACTTAATAGGGTGGGGGTCGCTGCGATGAACCTTCGGCCACCTCTAATGGGGAACCCTGCGCACACCTATGCATGCCATCGCTACAACCTTCATTCTATTTAGGCGAGGAAAACTAATAAAGCTTGTAAAAGGAGTATGTGGCTCTACCTGTCCGAGTAAAGGTGGCGTCACTGTGGTTGCTAAGGCAAAATGAGCTAATAAAAAGACGGGGAAACAAAAGCGACCTCGTTTGGTACTTTTTTTTGGCACATCTTCGTTCCTAACCACTGCAAAATGATGGCAAATACCGTGCTTCGTAAATGTGTAGCAGAACGCAACGTATGCGCGGAATGCGATTGTTAAAAGTGAACGCGCGTCACAGTAATTGCAGCGAAGCCTCGCGCTCCGCAAAGAGAACACCGGATTACTTCGGGGAGGAATCAAGCAGGCTTACTCCACCAGACAGTTGCCACCAGGCTCATTTAATGACGAGAACTTCACGTGCCGGGCGGTGCTTGATTCGTGAAATTTTGGCAGATAGAGAAATTAACTAGATGTAGTAAGAAAATTAGCGCACCTTGCAGTAAGTCGCGCAGGGGTGGGACACAACAGAGCTGCTCGGTACGTTTCAGCTTCTTTTGTTAACCAACTGTACAGAATGCTGGGGCGGTGAATGAGCACATGCCGGTTACTGATTATGATAATTTTCTATCTACGACACATGGCCAACCTCGACCATCACAGCTCTGCTGTAAAAATATGATTACATAGTTACATTGATTTTTTAGGCGACCACCATTGCAAAAAAAAAAAAAAATTCCGCCAGATCACACGCATTGTGGCAATCGATTTCATGCGAATCAGTCAGCGAGGATTGCTGCCTACGCCGCATTTTTTTTTTTTGCTTTGCTTTGAGCCAAGCTTTGGGAAGTGTATTGCAATCACTGAGGTTATAGTCAAAGTCTACAGTAAAAGTGAGGGTGAAGGCTGTACGAGAGTTTCTGTCAGGCAGAGAGAGAGATAACACTCTTTAATGAAATACCCAGAGATGTTAGGCTGGTTTAACACCTGGCTTGACAGATACGTGTATTGCAGTCTTTTCAGCGTCACGTGGTTTATTAAGTCGTAATAAGTGATAACGCTGATCGTGTAAGCTCTACAATTCGCCAACATTGCAACAATAATACGAATTTTGCTGTAATCATTGCATTAAATCACTTGACAATCAGTGAAGCAATGAACACGTCTACAAACCTTGAGACTTCACCCTTCGTTGAGTATTTCTCCTTTGATCTGAATCTTCAGACAGTGGCTCTTCGAAAGTAAATACGATTGGAGCAGTTCGCCGTGTTTCTTTCTCTTGTCTTTTATTGATTTCTCTTCGCTTCTGTACAAGTGTTGGTTGTCACGCAAGCGAGTGAATTGTTCAACACACGTATACTTACACCACAAATAATAAACGCAGCTAAACTCGAACGAGTTACGTTAACGACAAAGGACTGAATGTAAATTACATGCCCCCGCACCCACTGTTACTTTATTCCGACTCGGGAACCACCCGATTGCGCAATATCGTCTTTCAAAAAGCAATTGAATGGGGTGCGTGTGGACTGAAACAAACGAGCGATTTCCTTCTTGACTATTCCTTCTTGTCTGCTTTACTCTGCGCACTGGCGACTGCACTGTTCGCCGACGCCGAGTCAGCAGCTGATTTGTTGCTGTAATGCGTGTACGAGCGCAGGTAAAAGTTTATGAACAGGCAGAGTATGAGGAAAGTCTGGGCGTTCGCTATGTGCACGACGTGCCTGGGGAATCCGCAGTCGACGAAGAGAGGGATGGACATGTGCACGATGATAATGAGGAACTGCACGATCTGCAGCGTCGTGAGGTACTTCTTCCACCACAGGTACTTCTGCATGCGGGCTCCGAAGCTGGCGAGGAAGTAGTAGATGTACATGATGATGTGCACGAAGATGTTGAGCGCAAGGCCGAGCGCCGGCTGCCCCTCGGGAGCGAAGCGGGTGTAGAACCAGATGTTGATGACCACGATGGTGTGGTGGATGACGTGGAGTTGGGTCACCTGATTGAACTTCTTGCGCAGCACGAAGAAGACGGTGTCCAGGAGATCGGCGTATCGCCACGCGACCAGGATCCACCCGTACTTGTAGTACTTGAGGTGATGCTCGGGCGACTTGCCGGTCAGGCCCTGGCACAGCAGGTTGTACGTCCCTCCGGGCAGATACGTGGGGATGAGAATCACGAAGATGGCGATGATGTTCACGATGACCAGGGTGATGTTGTACACGCGGATGATGTTTGTGATTTGAAACGGTTCCCTGTTCTTCATCCATCGCGGACCGGCGACCTTGACGAAGTACAGATATGCGACGAGCATCAGGGTGACGAAAAATGGGTTCAGCACAACCGGGTAGTCTCGGGTTCTGGGATCCGAGATGGCGTGCAGTTTGTCTAGCCACACTTTGGGTTGCAGGCCGAGAGCCATACTGGTTCGCCCGAACCTGGAAGCGTAGAGAGAGGAATATATTGTTAAGTAACCGTGAATCAACTGCTCATCTTTGATGTTTCAATCACAGGTCTCAACAGGCTTAAAGGACACAAAGGCAAATAACAATTTATGTCAAAGTGAAAGCCCAATTTATGACAACGTCTAAAAGGGCAATATTATCAACAGCAGTGCCCTACTTACCGAGAAATTAAGCTAAATGTATCACATGATGAGCGCCACGAGTGGGACATTTTCGAAGTGATCCCGATGACGTATGGAAGTCGGCCTACAATAAATCACTAGTAATCAAACTAGCAGCAGTAAAAAAAGAACATTCCGAGCATCAAAAGACGTAATAAAATGCTGTTTGTTCGTTTCCGCTTGATTCATGGAAAACAAAACCTCCGTGGCGTTGCCATGGGGAACGGCGCGCGTGGTTCAAAGGTTCCGTTTTCGCCGAACTGCGCCTCGCCCGTCTCAGTGGCAGTTTCGGGATCGCGTACTGCCATGCGTGTTTTGCGCGCTCGTGAAAGTCGCTCTGACAGAAAGTTCGACAAAATGCCCCATGCATATGATATTGCCGGATGCCCGAATGGTGCACAACGCCAGTTCTGCAGCAAGGAAACCGGTGTGTCTTTTCACTGGGCGCCGCGGAATGAACCCTTACGCTCGAAGTGGCTTAGTGTCATGCCATTGCGCCAGTGCGCTAAACAGTCAAAACCTCTGCGTGTGTGCTCGCTGCCCTTTCGTACTGAGGATTACGAGACCAACCGCAACTTGGTGAAGGCTTTGAATGTGCCCATCCGAGCAAGTCTTTGCCGCAGCGCCGTTGTTGCTACTGTGGGTCCCGCTACTTCCGCTCGGCTGCTACTAGTGTCGGCGGCCGCGCAGTAAAAGCGGGCAAGGTTGGGCACGGCAGCAGTCACGTATGAAAGTCGTATTTTCAGGCGGGAGATTTGAAGCGCGCTAACGCGATGCGGACCACTAAAAACGTGATTTTATTTCAAAATAAGCACTTCCTTGGCACAAAAGCAGCACTACGAGGTTTCTGGACCGCTATTTCAACAATCAATGTCGACATAATATTTGCCTTTATTGTCCCTTTAAGTCATTTCTCGCGGCATTAATTTACAACATAGCGTATGCTGCTCTACGCTGAAACTGGTTATTGTGGCACTTCTATGCGCTCACTCCTAGGAAAAAAAAAAGCGTAGAAGACTGCAATTTTAGAGCTTGAAATTTATTTCAAAGTGCATGCGATTTATTTCTAGATTTAGGACTATAACCTAATTTACTCAGACCTAGAGAAAAATCATTAGAAACTAGCTGCTGTCGTTTTTTGCGAATTAACGTGATGAGGTCACCCAGAAACTACGTCGGTAGCAGTGATGTTGATTTCGTCATTCCAACCAGTATAGATTACCTGGCGGTCAGATTATGAGAAAGACTCATCATCATAAAAAAAATATATTAATTTGTGTCCGTGTTTCAGTTTGCGCCGAAAAGTTTCCGTGAAATATGAAATAAATTATATATCAAATCACCATTTACACAACTAAGAATCGAGAATACCAAACATGCTTGAATTGTGCTGCAAACTACCCGGCATAAAGCGGTGCACAAAACGCTTACTCTGTATGACTGCTCGTTATGTTTATGTAGCTGTGTCTGAGTTAACTACATGGCAATATTCTTATGCTGAAAGTGCTCACAGCCTCCAGTGTCACCTTATATTTTACCTAGAAAACCACACAAAAAAGCATCAAAAACCATTAGAAATTATGTGGCCTACTGAAGCTATATTCCGTGCATTTTAGAAACAGCTCTGGAAACAACTCTGGAGGAAACATAAAACATATATTACCGTTCGTTGTACAGAACTGTTGCGTGCAGCAATGCTTCATAACATCAAGATAATCGAAATTTCAACGCTTTGCTTGGGCTGACAAGCAGCGTATATTTAGGACAACGTTGTAGTTCAAGAAAGTGACAGAAACCACGAAAGGCAAGCAACACGCGAAGCTCCCCGCGAAGTTTCGCATTGCTAATCTTGAGGAAAATGACTTTGCCACGCGGCTGCATGCTACGTCTCGGTATGAAGCGCAGCGACATGGCAGACTACGATTTGTTTTTTCGCCTTAAAAATAAATACGATGAAAATTATGCCTTGCACATCTCGTAGTCGGATAAAATCTAGTGCAAAATTCTGGCTGCAGTTAAGACGGACTACTCGGCTCCAGCAAACATTTTGGCAGCCTGAGCGCGTAATCGACTGAAGGATTAAAGTTGTGGGAATCGCAGGAAAATGACATATTTTCACAGTTCACCCATCGGCAGTGAAAAAAGTTCTGAAATATAGTTTTATCGCGCTATATAGAGTTCTATAATATAACCTGAACCTAATTCTGTCGCATAAGCGTTCTTTTATGTCCCGCAGACAACACCCACTACTATATGGTGCAGCATCGCTGCACTCGACTTCCTAGCCACGACTGTGACACCGCTCTCTCTGATTACGCTCTCACCATTAACTACTACAGCTACCACAGGGGTTCGTTTAATCATTGATGATGGACGTTAGTCGTCGAAATGGAGATGTACCACCAAGCGTCAACATGGGTGCATCCACGTTAAACGATGCTACAGCTGCCAATCCTGCCTGCGGTGGCTGAAGTGCGATGAGTGCAAAAAAAAAAAAAAAAAAGAAACGCTCGTGTATTTGGGTCTAGGTGGACATTAGGGAAGCGATATTGTTCAAGGTATTGCGGCAAGTGCCTAGCTGCGCCATAGGTGCTTTATAACGAGGCCGCAATTTGGTCAAGTGATATATCAAAATTTATGCAACAGTGTCTCATTTTGTCTCATATAAACAGCTTCTCGATTGTGTTTCTCTCCTACGTTGCCGTCTTTTAACGAAGCGAAGTTTTGAATCGCGCGATATCGCATGCAACCCATTAAAGTACGCCTCAGGTAAACGCGTCACGTCATGCCCAATACCTCACTTTCTTACACCTTCCCTAATCGTAAAGTGATCAAGTAAAGCACTCCTAATGCTCCGTATCCTGACTAAGAACCCATACCAGGCGTGAAACAAACGCAGCTACTCCAACTTCCATGAATCCATTACGCACAATGCGCAGAAATCGCAATCACACGCATCGGCGAATCCTCCGCGCCAGGCCAAAAAAGCTCACTCACCTGCTATCGTGAACAGGTAGCACCAAATGAGACTCGTCTCACTGGACTAGACACGTTCCTGTCGCTACGTTTTCTTGAAAAAAGAAAGCAGTTGGAAACGTATTGTCCAGCTTCTGAAATGTTGCAACGGACCTGCGCGTTATCGCAAGACCGCGGGGCTACGCGTCCCGTTCTGCTTGTGTACCTCGGTTGTTTTTTGTCGCTGGAAAGAATGAAAATAATAATAGAAAAAGATTGCCGCGAGGAATACGCGGCAACGTCACCGCCTCTTGCTTCTCCTTTCGCCGCTCTTTCTTTGCGACGCCGAGAGAATGAAGGCTCACGGTATATTGTATGAAAACGAGCTGCTTTGTCCACCTTACTTTTCGTGTCGGCCGAAACGTCACAGCAGGGAAGGGTCTACGTGGAGTGAATCATGCCAGCAGGCATGGTGTGTAGAGGTTTCGACGAAAAACTGACCTCCGCAAAGAACAATGAGCGACTGGCTGCAAGGGCACAAGGCTAAGTTGGCCGCGCCAGCTTTTTCACGCGGCTTTCTTTCCTTCTCTTATAAACGGATAGTTAAGTGTGAAGTGGTGCATGGTCCGAAGCGAGCGGCTTAATTCCTGGCCTACGTGAAGTCAGTCCTACGCTGTGCACTACAGCTATGCTAACTAGTGTGGTTTTGTTCAGTGCACGCTAATTACCTGAAGCGGTTAAGAAAAGACTCATGTGGAAATACCAGGGGAAAGCACGAACGTAACGCCAATTAATCCTGTTGTCATGGTGGCCCTTGGAGCGGCACCCTGTAAAACCACTTGACATTCGGTCTAATGATCATTTTTAACTGTTCATACGGACCATCACTTCCCCACTTATGGCGTTGTCCGCATTCTTTTTACTTACATCCTACTTCTAGCGCTGCAATTCACTCTGTCATATCATCATTAAAAACTACTGGGGCGGGTTTAGCTTCAATTCATCCTTCAAGAGTTAAGCTAGTAAATGATAACATTTCACCTGTTCTTGCTAACATCATCATCAAAATGTTTAAAAACGGCACATTTCCAACTTCACTAAAAAAATGGTAAGATAACTCCCGTTTTCAAGAAAGGTAATCGCGAATGTATCGTCCGATATGCCTTCTTCCATTTTTGAGTAAAGTAATCGAAAGGATTTTGTACAAACGCCTAATGTCATACTTAAAAAAGTTCGACTTACTCTGTGCTCATCAATTTGGTTTCCGGCCATGCTTCTCAACTGAACTGGCGCTCATTACTTTTACGGACAAAATCAAACTATATATTGATGACGGTTCACATTTGGTGCTGTCTTTGTTTATCTTACTAAGGCTTTCGACACTATTAATCGCGCCATTCTATTTCATAAACTCACATCTTACGGTATTACAGGCCCAGCCTTGAGCCTTATAAAGAGTTACCTAACTAACAGATCGCAAGTTGTCCAAGTCGACGGTAGCATTTCCAGTCCCAAAATTACTAACCAAGGCGTGCCTCAAGGATCTATTCTGGGCCCTCTGCTTTTTGTACTATTTATTAACGATTTGCCCCTAACACTTCGCCATACTGACTGCTTGTTATATGCGGACGATACAACCATATATTCATCTCATAAAAGCATCCCCGTACTCCTAGAAAAGCTAAACGTCGACTTAGAAAATGTCAATGACTGGTGCAGTAGTAATTGCCTGCGCATTAACCCAACTAAAACTACATTCGTAATATTTCATTCTCCCTTATTAAAAGTGGCACCCGCGGGGCTCACGATAGGGGACAATAAAATACCGGTTACTAACAGCGCCAGGTTTCTGGGTGTCACATTAGATAAGCACCTAAAATATAATCTTCACTTTCATTCGCTAATGCGGAAAGTTTCTTTTGGCATACATGTAATCATTAAATCACGTAATTATTTCCAGAGACATGTTATTCGTGCGCTATATCACTCCTACATTCATAGTCATCTGTCTTACTGCGTATCATCTTGGGCTAACACTTATTACTGTCACCTGGATTCGCTTCAACGCCTTCCAAAACCAAGCTGTACGACTAATGACCTTCAATAATTTTTTTACACCATCTAAACCACTATACCAAAATCTAAATATTCCGCCACTAACAGACCTACTTAAACATACTAACATTACCAGATTCTCTTCAAACGGTAATCTACTTCTTCCCCACGTTCGCACAAATTACGGGAAACTAACGGCCCTCTTTTCAAGCATATCATTTTGGAATTCAATACCATACAAAATTAAATCATCGCCATCGATACACATATTTAAAAACCTTCACAAGAAATACTGTCTCGATCAATTATGTGAGGAATTACACTAACTTACTGATCTGCCATTCTTTTTTTATTTTAATATGATTTGCTCATTTATTTTTTTATTATTGTGCATGCTTGATTTGCTATTATTACCTCTGAATACTTGTTATTGTTTCAAAATGAATTCACCTTGCTTTTGTTTCGTAGCGGCAATTTGTTTATCGTTTGGTATTCATTGTTTTGTGTATTACTTTAGTTCTCGATTTTATTGTATTCACTTTGTTTCGATCATTTCTCGATGCCTGCATCAAAAAGATTTTCACTAGCATTTTTTTCTTCAGCTTATACTAACTATTGTATAATCATAGATTTATATACCATGCCAGTTTTTTTTTTGCTTTCATTTTTTCATTCATTTGCTTTCATTTGTCAATCTTGCGTTCTCCCTAGCTTTTCAGTAAATTTTTTATCAAAGCATTCTTTTTTCCCATGCTGTATCTGACACTTAGCATACATGTGTTTCAGTAATAGGAGGTCCCCCCGTCACTTCTCGCAACTATGGGACCTCCGAATGTAATACATGTCACTAACGATGTTACATTGTATGCAAAGAAACTGAATAAATAGAATTAATCCTATTGTCATGGTGGCCCTTAAAGCGGCACCCCGTAAAACCACTTGACATTCGGACTAATGATCATTTTTAACTGTTCATACTTATAAAACAGTTACGTGCCATCTAAAAGTAACGCAACATTAGGCCTAAACCTGGTCTGCCGTCTGTATATTTCCTTCTGGAGGAAAATCTCGAAAGCTTGCGAGATGTTTTGAAGGACTTGGAAGTAGCCCAAAAATATTGTTTCCTCTGCCTATCTTGAAAACGTGGATTAACTTTTCTTTTATTAGCAGTTCATTAAAAAGAAGAAAAAAAAAGGTTGATCCCTCTGTCACAGGAACCGGTATTGGCCGCGAGATAGAGTGGAATCGTCGCCTGCCGGCTGCTGGCTGAACCTCGCCTAGTGTGGATTGCTCCATGCGTCGTCTGCAAGCCACGTTGTGTTTGCATGTGCGCATACGTCGGGCAGGTGCTCAAAAGGTGGTTTGTTCCCTTGCGTTAGTGCAACTTTAAAACCGCACGTACGTATGCCTAACACGATGTAAAGAAGCATTTGACCGCGATCGGCTGTATATGTACTTTCTTTATTGTGAGGTATGGAAAAAGAAATGTAATAATATCAGTGAGTGCACTTGTCGAGAGTGCTGTGTGTGGTCGTCGTACCCTCCGTTCACGAGAGTCATAGTGTAGGTGCCGCTCTGTGGTTCAAGTGCATTGCAAAGCGCATTAGGCGTTGGCCTAAAGATGAGACGTATTAAATCTCATGTGAATATAGCCTTTTAGCAGCTCGGTGGTAAAAAAAAGAAGGCTCTCGTGCACTTGCGCGTTGTGGTTAGGTGTATAACTTCGGGGCTGTCGTTATAGGTTACGCGACGAGTTGTGTACGGTCCTAGTCCCACTAACAGAACTATTTCTGTCAAGTCACGCCTGCCAATTTGGTACTTAAATTGTCCCCTTAAAAGAACAGAAAATGGAATGACCCGGAAATCGCAAAACTGAGTTGCCTTGCGCAATTTTACCTTTTGGTGAAATTTATACAAAAACACCCGTGTACTTAAATTAAGGTACGCGTTAAAGAGCCCTGATGGTCAAAATTAATCCAAACGGCGTGCTTTACATTTATGTCGTAGTAATTGCACGCGAAGCCACATCTTTTTTTTCTTTACATTATCTTGAGCGTTTGTGTTGCGTTTTATAGATTGACGGAAGGCAGCGGACATTATTCACATGAAAAACGTACTTTGGTCCCAGTGAAATAACCGGGCCTTTTTATCCATTACTCTCGTGCAAGTAATCAATCGAAGAAAGTACCGTGTTGTACGGTTACCTTTGTGTACCGTTACTGAAATAAAAACAAACGTGTGCGTGTTAAACGTCCCCGTAGCGCTAACGTGCTGTCAGCCACGTAGCTTTCCTCAGTAAACCTATCAGCTGTCCTACATTTCATGAAGAACTGAATAGGAAATGCGTATGAATATTTGAGCACGCAGTGCACGAAGGCCTATATGAACTCATCGTGCAGTAATACGGGCTTTCTTTTTGTTGGGGAGTATCCAGATGAACAAGAAGTAAATAATTCAGTCGCGCTACAGCAGAGCGTATAGTAGGTGGAACACAAGCTAAACACGTGCAGATAACAACAAGAAAATGTCATCCATTGCGAAAACGCCGACTGTTGCCGAAGGCGGGCTACCGACTCGTTGGCAGATTGCGCTACTCTCACAAGTAATACTAACGTTCGGTGCGCTTCGTGCATTAATTCGGAAATGAAGAGCGCACATATTACCAAAAAGCTGGAGTCAACGCGTTTTGTTTGCCGGAAATGGGATCAAATCGCTCACAACGAAGCGCTGTTGTGTGCGTTTCCATACGCGCCGACAACCGCCCATCCACACTAGCGCGGCGACGGTGCTGCCACCTGTAGACCGATCTCGCGGCGAATAACACGAAAGTGAAACGTGTCGTGACAGAAGTAGTTGATTGCTTTAGTGCAATGGTGTATCAGAGCTAGTACAATGTATATTGTTGTTTTGCAGATGTAGCACCGCCTGATGCGGACGCACTCACGTTGACGCTTAGTGGCACATCTCCGTACCGACGAATAACGCCCATGATCATGATTTAACCCTTGCGGTAGCTGAAGTTCTTAACATATACGTGGACATCGCATATGGTGAATCCCGAGCAAATATGGCATCAACAAGCACATAATAAACACTGATAGTCGATATGCACTCCTCGAAAGAGTCGTGAAACGCGAAGAGAAACGCTACGCGCGTCGCGTCTTCCCTCTGGCCTGGCCTTATAATTCTCACGGGCGAGCGGGAAGCGCAACGCGACAGCCAGGCAACCGTCGGACAGCTATTTTTCGATATGGATGGATGCTATGAACGAGGCTTGGGCTAAAGCCACCACCTCGCGGTGAGTTAAACGAAATTACACTTCTATTGGAAAAGCGCCGAATGGGACGGTCGCAGCAGCGGCGCATTTTATTGCTTTTTTTTCGAGCCTGGTGGCACACATGTCACCACCCCGTTATGAAGGGCATGCTCATAGCATCCATCCATCTATCCATGCAAGAGCACCTGTGAGAAAGAAGTGTCAAAGATAAACGGCGCGTTCTTGTAGCCTCCGTTATGGGTTTGGCGGTAGCTCAGTGGGCTAAACGGCCGCCAGCCATCGTCGCGAACCGAGAGGTCATGGTTCGATTCCTGTCAACGGAATTTTTCTTATAGCTTTTTTCTTTGCCGGTCTGGTGGGGTTCATTTTACTGACATAATTCCGTGACGGAAATACGTCATGAAAATCTTGCTGGACCCCGGCATAAAACACTTCCGTGTTAAAAAAATTAAGTCGGCTTCGCACTAGTGGTGCCAAGCCTGAAGGAACTGGGGGGCCTTCTTTGTATCTATTTATTTTTATCTTTCTTTATTAACCTCCTTCTTTCTTCACTTCCTTTCTCTCTATTCTTTCTATGTCTTTTTTGTCTATGTTTATTTCTATTTCTTTCTTTCTGGTTATATACATTTCTCTCTCTTTCTAGCCCTTTCCATCTTTCTTTATATCTGTTTCTTTTCTGAGTATGTATTCCTCTCTCTCTCTTTGATTCTCTCTCTTTCTATTAGATGCGAAGCATCTTATGGCGGAGTTCAAACCGGTGGTATGCGGTGTGACCACCCCTACTGTGCATGCGCGAGCCCTCTCTATACACTTTCTCTCCACTCCCCTCTCCCTCTCTACTTCCTTCTCCCCTGTCTACCCCCCTCTCTCCCTCTCCACTTCACTTCCCTCTCCCTTTCCCCTCTCCCCTTTCCCCCTCTCCACTCCCCTCTCCGCTCCCCCTCTGAAACGCGGGCTCGACATGCCGAAACGCTGCTTCGCATCGCCTTATGGCTCCCTTTGGCGGGATATGGTGTGATTTCTTTCTCTTTCTGTTTTTCTTCCCTTTCTTTCTCTTTATTTCTATTTTTCACATACTGCCCGGCCTCTGCTAACACCCTCTACCATATGGTATGGGGATGTCGCAACAACCCAAGTATCCCGCCCATAGGCGAACTGAACGTGGACGAAAATGCGGAAGACCAGTGGGAGGCGCTGCTGACGTCCGCGAACCCTGAGGACCAGCTCCGGTTGGTGGACAGGGCTCGAGCGTCAGCTGCAAGCCATGGCTACCTGGAATGAGGAAGTCACCCACCTCTGGGCGAAGAGCACGCGCGCCTGGTCCCTCAATAAAGTTTAATTCTCTCTCTCTCTTACTTTCTATGCCATGCTTTACGTTCTCCCCTCCTTCTCACTCACACATCTCCTCCTCACCCTCACTTCCCTTTCCCACCGCCTTGTTATACTGTAGTATATAAGTGTTGAATAAAGGTGTCTTCGTCGGTAGAATGGAAACGAACAAAGGTTTAATGACTCAGATAACAAAACATGTCCATGCTAGGCAAACGTCCGTTTCGGCACACACTGTGCGAGCTCTCCTCTCGTGCCCACATTTCTTTTTCTTTTTTTGTTCCAATGCACATTCAACAATATTCAATAATAAGGCTATGTTATGCTCTACGAGCGTGCCTGGACAGCCGTGTGGTTACGATGCTCGCCTTCGAATCGTGGTTACGCGGCTTTGAATCCCGCCTCGCCAAGGAATCTTTTTCGCCAAGAATTTGCTTCTTTTTTTTTCTCCCGCTCTCTTTCTTTCTATCTCTCTCTATACTGGCACTCTCACCCATCAGGGTTATCAGAACCTTGCGCCGGAGAAATCGGCACAAGTGTACGAGATGTAGATACAAGTGTTCTGTGAACGAAGCAGAAGATGAAGAAGAGGTCGAACAGGAAGAAGACGACAAAAAAGCGCGTGCCGGTTCATGATGATGATAACTATCTGTAGATGCGAAACGGCATAACGAAAAGCTTTATGAGCTCCGCTGTAAAAAAAGAAAAACGCTACACGAGTTACTGAAGAGGCAGCATGTCAAGTAACAACACGTACAACAATTACTTTCCGGGTTCTTTAAAGTGACCGACATCTGGCCAGAACATCCGATTAGTTTCTGGCGGAAATGAAAAGACCGTAAATTACAGTGACAGATTCAAGCATCCATTTCGCAGCCTAGCGGAAAAGCCTTGAAGCTGGATTATGTAGCCGTTAACTTTGCTGTACGTAGTCTGATGCTTTTATGCGCACTATAATTAGCGCTCAATATTAGAGTACGTATATATATTATTATCCGTCCCATATCTATTCTGTACTGCTTACGAAGTAAAAGGAGTTCATGCTGAGAAGAGGCGCTGCCTTCGCGGCACCTAGTAGAACATGTCGAGCCTCAGAGCATGTGCGCGTAGAGCAGACGTGTGCAGCCCACCGTAGCGCACAGAAACGAACCGCTGTCGCGCTCACATGCCACTGTTTGCCGCGTGCTTTGTGTGTACGACTTCCTAGTCGCAGCAGATCGAAAAGTTTAGATGACAAATGTTTCGCGGCTTTTCCCGCGCTACCATTCATTGATTGGACATTCTGACCGGCATGCTTTCAGTAGCGCTAAAGAAAACATGTGCCACAAAAATTGGTTGTCGGCCCCTTTAAAGGTAAAAAAAAATGGCGGCAGAAAAAAAAAATTGTGGGAATCCGTTTCATGCGAAGCAGTCAGCGGGTACTTGCCTATGCCGTATATTTTGGCTTTGAGCCAAGCGTTACGAGGGGAATCAACGTGTCGTGTCTGTGTAAATTGAGTAGAGGTGCGCGTATCGTGGGCTTGCCAGGCATGTCAACTACACTGGAGCTTATGGCCCGAGGTGACGTGACGTCACCACTCACGGTCGAGCACAGCAATCAGCTTTATGGAAACGAAGTACCCCGCCACCAAAAGTTTGCGGAACGTGCAATTTTCGAGAAAGCTTATATTACCGCTTTGTCTGAGAACATAGCCTCCAAATAAATGTTCCAGCCTAAAGTAGTGCCTGCGACCTATGCTGCTAGCCGCTAGGTTAGAAGCGCCGTGAACTAACAGAGGAGAAATTTGCATTTTCAGTGGAGCCCACGTTCCGTAAATTTTGTGGGCGGGTGTACATGGTACGGTGTGATGATGTGCATATCATACGTAGCGTTCGTCAGTGAATTCCTCTGGTTTCGATAAACGCTTGAATACAGCTTGCCGAATCATAAGAGTAGATACGTAACGTTTATTACATTTTTGTGTAAGTGGATCGCCAACACTGCAATCACAAGTGACGTTTCCCTGACATGACGCCTGCATAGGGCTTTTCTTTTTTTTGCAAAGCAATTTCAAGATCTGTCGTGACTATGTTGTAGAATACCTGACCACCACACAGAATGTCTGGGTTCGATCACGGCTCGAAACCTGACTTGTATTCTTAACATCCGTCGGGATTTTTCACTCGCCGACCAGGCTGCCGACATCGGCACCGGCTTTTCTGCGACACGGGCTCCTTAACGTTCTCGCGTTCAAATATCTAATGTCTGTTCTCGCTTTTGCTGGGTTGAAATATACTGTGAATCACCTATGGTGCATACCCGCATACTATAGGCCATGGTAGGCGGCAGGCCCGTAGCCAGGAATTTTTTGCGGGGGTAGGGGGGGGGGGGGCAGTTGCTGAATGCCTTAAATATTTGATAAAGACACCTATTTTCATTTTTTGTTTTTGGTAAAACACCCCCCTCCATGAAAAGATAGATAGATACATAGATAGAAACGCTCAAGTGCCAAAGGTTCGCTAAGAAATGCTTCGCGATTAAAATTCGGCAGATCCCACTCCAGTTAACAGGAGTTAAATTACGTTGAACAATAGACGCTTTGTCAATTCTTCGGCATGCTGTGCCATTTAATGTAACATTACTTTCATTGAGCCAAATAAACCCAATGCACAAACAAAAGCAGCACACTCAGCTAACCAACTAGCCTAATTGCTGACATAAAAGCACCAGTGATTGGAATGACGCTTCGCTTATTACTCTGAATGTGCTGCACTGAAAAGGAGCCACAATGCTTTGTCCATAAAAAAGCTCTTCTTTGCGTCTGAATCCGACAGGCCAGTGGCATTATAGACACAAAGGAACTTTAAAATGTGTATATGCCACAAAAATGTCGGATATTCATGTACCATACACGCGCAATAATATGCTCTATTCCAATGATCGCTAGACTTGAAGGGATCCCAGAAAGTGGTTGACTAATAGCGTAAGAGTTTTGGTGATTGACGATAAATATTTACCGTCGTAGTTGTTGAAGTGACGCTTATAAAACACCCAAAAAATAAATACTCGCAATATTATGACAAAACAAAACCGGCCAATGGCGGCCGGTCAACATGTTGAGCCGGTGCGGACCGGCAACCGGCCCGCCATCTGAAAAACCGGCCTGGCCGGTCTAAATCCGGACAGGTGGCAACTATACGCACACCCGTGCACCACGACCCCTGGTAAAGGGTATGTGCCACGCGTGTCTGGAGAAAAGGGTTTGACAACGTACGTGACAGAACTTTCAAGTTATTCATGTCAGGACCAGATAGTGATATTCGTAAAATCCTCTGACCCTCCCATGCCAATTTTGGTCTACACAGAGTTAAGGAGGCGATCGTGAGAGCACCCACACGTAGGCGGCTAGATAGATAGATAGATAGATAGATAGATAGATAGATAGATAGATAGATAGATAGATAGATAGATAGATAGATAGATAGATAGATAGATAGATAGATAGATAGATAGATAGATAGATAGATAGATAGATAGATAGATAGATAGATAGATAGATAGATAGATAGATAGATAGATAGATAGATAGATAGATAGATAGATAGATAGATAGATAGATAAAAAAGCTCAAAGTGCCTAAGGTTCGCTAAGAAATGCTTCACATTTAATAAGAAATGCTTGGCATTTAATATATCAAGCTGCAGAGCACGTGAAGATGTTTCCGTCCACCGACACAAATTGGTTACATTTTTGAAGGCCGCCGTTACGGGCGCTAAGTTTTTGTGCATCATGTTTCTACGCGTGAGAACCGTGCTGTCGCTGATGGGGCCTAACAATGTGATACGAGTTTGCTCAGATCCATTGTCTCGTGCGCATCGCGATATCTTCCCCAATCACCAGTTATACCGAGCATTTGATTTATGAAAACATTGCTTCGTACCAACTCTTCGCTCTTGCACTTTTTTGCATTGACGTATATTGCGGAAGAATTGCTTATTTCGCACTCGCAGCAGCACACACAATTTTGCGTACGCCACTCCCCCTGCGTATGCCCCGCAGCTTATTAGCTCCTGCGTACGAACAATATGACGTCGCTGTAGTCGCGCCGATATGACGTCCAGGACCCTCCTGCTACGCTTCCGAGGATCGCCGTTTTCTGCGCCCGCCGTCTACCCGCTTTTTCGCGATACGGTGGCGATTACTCCTTTATTCTTGCGATGCAAATCTCCCAAGGCTGAAGGTGGAAGTTTTCTTTACTAGCGAGAGTTAACAAAGTCACGTAAAGTTTGGGTGATATAGCCTAGGATGGGCAAACTCCCGTCCGAAAGAAAAAAAAAAAAAAGAACTGAAAAGGGTGATGCAGGACAGGATTACATTGGTTGTCTTCCCCACCTATACTCCAAATTATCGGTGCTAAAAATATTTATACTAAATGGTTCTAACTTCATTACAACACGGCATAGACTCCAAGGTTAAAACTTGTGTCCCGATGTATTACAAATTAAATTGGGCTGTTTTCAAGTCACTAAATACATTGCGGTTTGTCGTGCAAGTTGTGTCTGCTTCTGTAAATAATCTAGGTGATTTGACAGAATTGCGCTGCCACACACACACACACACACACACACACACACACACACACACACACACACACACACACACACACACACACACACACACACACACACACACACACACACACACACACACACACACACACACACACACACACACACACACACACACACACACACACACACGCACGCACGCACCGGTTTCGGAAATGCTGAGATGTTCGCATACTTGTATCACAAATGTACAGGTTTTTTCTCAACGTCTCAACGTCGTCAGGGATTGTGCACCGTGATTTGCGTGAAGTGCTGATCCGATCAACCGCCGCGTCACAAACGTTAACGTTCATTTCACGTCGGAGCACTGCTGATAGCAATCGCTTGCCAGACAAACGCCAGAAATTCAAAAATAGGCGTTCTGCAGTGTTTCGACAGCGCACTCAAAGATTGGACCCACGTAATAATCGAACGTCCTTCGCTTCAATGTAGCAACGACCGGCCTCGCACGTCATGTCCACATACAAGTTGATGCTGTTCAGGGGTAATGAACTGCAAGGAAAATTATTTTAAGAGTTTGATATCTAAACTGCGTGACGAGCGTGACTGCACCGTTGCAACAATGTTGCATGAAAACACAACCTGACAGCAATAAGAAGTTTCCGCAATTAACCTCAACTTGTTTTGTAGTGAAATGAAGCACCAAAATTATTGCAAGAAAACCTTGAAATTATACAGCATGATGAGTCAGTGAGTACACAAGAAAAACTAAAATTCCGCTGCGGCGGTATTCTATAGGTCGAGCGCTTAGAGATATTTCACGAGACTCGATACTGCATGCCTTTTTGTAACCGCGCCCGGGGCTTGGCAGACCGGCAAAAATGCTGTCCGCATGTCGCGGATGCGTCCAACGAAAACAACACTTGTGAAGATAAAACAATCACATCTCCTAAAGGAATCGCCCGTGAACAACGCCGCCTAATAATGTCAAAACCACGACATGATTGTGTGGCATGCTGCAGATTAATTTTGACCACCTCGCATTCTTCAGACCGGCAAAAATGCTGTCCGCATGTCGCGGATGCGTCCAACGAAAACAACACTTGTGAAGATAAAACAATCACATCTCCTGAAGGAATCGCCCGTGAACAACGCCACCTAATAATGTCAAAACCACGACATTATTGTGTGGCATGCTGCAGATTAATTTTGACCACCTCGCATTCTTAAACGTGCTTTCGTATCTAAGCACAGCGATCTTCTTGCCTTTAACCCACGTCGGAATGCGGCTGCTGTGGTTGGGAATCAAACCCATCCTCGAAGTTAGCAGCGCGACACAACACAATCTGATCCCCCTTTCGAAGTGTGCATGCACGATGAAGCGCAAGCACCGTTGGCGATTGTACAGAAAAAAAATGCTTAGCTTTTTGTCCTTTTATCAGGAACATTATCGGTGCTGCTTTTGTCATTCGTCTGAAACATGAGCCACCGAACGCAAACAGCGGAACGGCGCACGAAGTAAGCGCACGTTATCTATAAGCGCGCCACGGCGGGCGTCGAAGAGTCCGTGCCGTGACGTCATCCGGGCCTATCGCCAGGTGGCGCCACCCCAACTTCTCGGGGCTAATAAGGGTTAGATGAACTGTAGGTGAATGAGCTCATGAGGTTTTAGTGAATCAAGCTTCTCACTAATCACTCTTCATTTATGAATCATTGGAGAGCGTTGCAAGTTCACTGCCTATAGCGCATATTATGCGCAAGCTATATACGCACAGTCGCAACACTTGCCTGCTCCAAGGAAGCACCGAAAATCAGTCACGTACACGAAGATAATATTTGCCTTTTGCAGATCACCATTTTCACCTGCTTATCGCCTTTACAATGTTATCGCTCGGCGCGAGATACGCCTGCGTGCATCTAAACTTTCGGGAATGTTGCAACCAATTATGTTAAAGTATATTGAAATAGCGTGCGTTTTGTGAACCGTGGTGCACGTTTTACGAGCCTAACGCGAGCGCGTTAGTGATTGCGCTGGAATGTATGAAGTCATGTCAGCTAGCAGGGCTATACTTGCTCCACTGACCAGAATTAATAATCGATAACCGTAGTCACCGTAATCGCTATCATTTCATGCTTTTATGTTCAGAGTCGAGTTCACCTTGTTAAATATATGAGATAAGGTCCAAAATTACAGTTCTGGCGCGGTATCACTCTGAATTACCAATACATAACAATATATTCTCAAGGCTTTACGATGTCTTCTGAACAGACGGCTTCACTTAATTTTGTCTGGTTTCGGGCTGTAACCACTCGCGTCTATCGGACTTGAGCTCGTCCTGATCGCTATGAAACTTTTGCAAATGTCAGAAGTGAACGGGTTCACACACTTGATGCGTATCAAACAATCATTTGAGTAAAAAACAGTAATTGAGGTGACAAACCGCGCTCGTATGTAGCGTTTCAGCGTCTGGCAAGCTCAGGCGAGCTGTTATGTTAAGATAAATCACTACCGTGTAATAGAGAACAGCTGCTGCACGAAGGTTGCAGCAGTATTGCCGTTGAGGAACCTAATTTCAGTGCTGAATGAGATCTTTCACGTTCGATTCGGATGCTACCTCTCCTTCTGATGTTCTGCATGAAG
The DNA here is from genome assembly GCF_013339695.2 of Rhipicephalus sanguineus. Classification (NCBI taxonomy): domain Eukaryota; kingdom Metazoa; phylum Arthropoda; class Arachnida; order Ixodida; family Ixodidae; genus Rhipicephalus; species Rhipicephalus sanguineus. The sequence goes on from NC_051177.1 coordinate 87,999,672, forward strand.
TACCACAACTCATCCTCGCCCTTTTGTGCAAACGTGCTCTCACCTGTGACCGGGGGTGGACTTGATGGCCTCCATTTCTTCGTTAGCGTTGTGACAGTATGCTCTGTCCGGCAGCGTCCGTGAGCGCACAAAGGCATCTGATCGTCTCAGTGGCAACGAGCCTTCGACTTTCACCCACTCTCCTAACGGAAGGTCTCGGTACATCGACCTCACCCCCACCTCCCTCAACCGCTGAGAAGAAAGCAACGCGTAGCCACCGCTCCAGTTCCTGGAGTCCGCAACGCCGGTTCGGCCAACTGTAACGCCGGAGCGTATTTTTACCTGCGGAGGCGGACGTTGCCTTAATGTTCTCTTCCCGCCGCCTCGTTTCTTTCTTTATCCGATCGTGTTCTTCCTCCTCGTTACCGTGAGCCACACTCTTCCGCCATGGCTTACGCTTTCATTCCGTAAGCGTTATCGTTGTGCCATATCAGCCGCAAACGCTACCGGACCAAATTACTCACACCCTAACTACAATACAAGGTCGGGCATGAATCACCAAGAGTAGTTAGTGGAAGCCTACGAATGTTTAGGTCAACCGTATGCACATAGATTTACCGGTGCGTTCTGACGTTTAAGTAAGGTATATTGGAATAGTTCTATTCATTTCGCACTTATACATAGTTTACTGTGCACGGCGAACTTCAAAATTTTCCTTTTATATCTGCTCTTCGATTTCCTTTCTGCGTTTTGCCCTACCGTACAGTAGCGGGCCAGAGACAATAGCAGCGCTTTTCTTTCTCAGCCGGAGACAAAGCTCTTTCGGCCGACCTCTCTGATTTTCCTCGCATTAAAATGTTATTTCCTTCTAGATTAAATCGCCCAACGCCGACAGCTGCAACACCGCCACACTGGCTTTCGCCCTTTCCACTTGAAGTGTGTGACAGCACTATCTCTTATTCTCGTGCTTTCTTGTAATATTCATCTTTTGTTAGCATAGCCATCTATATACTGACGTCTCAACTACCGTGGATGGGTCTGCAGGGTCGGTGATTTTTCCTGCAAGAACAACCACCGTGAAGATTAGGCTATCCCACCAGGCTACATCGACAGCTGCGGAACTTGCTGCTCTGCGTAGCGCACTTAGAGTAATTTATGACCAACCACCCAAGAAATGGAGCGTGTTCACGGACTCCAAGGCAGCTTTACAGTGCCTGATATACGCCTTACGCCGCGGACCTCACGAGCAACTCGTGTTGGAAATTAGAGAGCTGCTCCATCACCTCTTCGAGCAAGGACATGATATCATCTTTCAGTGGCTTCCAAGTCACTGCGGCATATTGGGCAATGAACATGCCGACGCTGCTGCTCGAACTGCACACGAAGACGGCGTACAAGAATCCATCCCGTTATCAAGAACGGATGCCGCGATGAAAATCCGAGAGATTGCCAATGAAGAAATAAAAGCCTTGTATAACACACCAAGTTTACAGCACAAACGACTGCATAGACTGGACCCGTGTCGTCGACTTCGGCCTCCGTCCGGACTCTCTCGACTCGAGTCAACGGTGTTTTGTCGACTGTGGCTTGGTGTTGCTTTCACCAAATCTTTTGCCTTCCGAATCGGCATGGCGGAGAGTACTTGCAGCCAGTGTGACAGCGAAAAAACGATAGACCACGTTCTTTGTCGCTGCCCTCGCTACAGATCGCATAGACTGTCGCTAGCTGCTGTGTTGACCCGCCTTGATGACAGACCCCTGTCGGAACAGTCAGTGCTGGAATGCCGACCCGAACTGTCTGCCCAGCGAGAATCAATGAATGCCTTACTGAACTTTTTGCGTGCCAGTGGCCTATTGAATAGGCTGTAGTACTCCCGCTCTACAGCTTCCTTTTGTTTATACCTTTTTTTTTATCGCGCGACTGCTCTTCTCTCCGCTGTCCTTTCCATCTTTCTTTCCCTTTCCCCCTCCCCTTAGTGTAGGGTAGCAAACCGGATGTTACAGTTCTGGTTAACTTCCCTGCCTTTCTCTCGTTTTATTATCTCTCTCTTTAAGGTCCAGTCATTCACCATTTAAGAAGTGATGCTCAGTTTCCAGCTTGTGTGAGTATCGATGACTTTCTTGTAATTGTTACTGTTATGCTTAGAACTCAAGTTTCGGAAATACTCCGATGATTTGGGACATTTGTATAGATGTAAAATGATCACGTGTACTTGCGTACTGAGTGCTTTGCCTCATGCGTGCAGCATGGACCAGGTTAAATGACAGTTATCTATGCACTGCTGCAATCAAGCTTCAGCTCTTGCATAGGTGAACAAACAGCAGTCATAATACGGAATACCGGGCTAGTTGGTTTTGCTGCATATTGGAATTTAAGCGCACACACACGAGGACACACAAGAAAGAACACACGGACCAGCGCAGACTATCAACTGATTTTTTATTCACCAGGAAACCATCATATATACTCAAGTTCCGCCCTCATGAACACTGCGCATGAGCAAATTGGCATCGTACAATTTTTTCACAAAAATAAAACCTTTACAAAGGATGATGTAATCTTACATCTTGTTCACAATTCTATTTCTTATCATGCAGCAATACTGAAGGGTGACTAACGCACATGTCCTTAAGTCTAGAAATGTGCCACGCCTCCACTATTCTCTTGTCTTCTGATTGGGGTTTACATACATAACTTCAGTTCTATCAAACAACGGTTTACACGTTGGTTGGTGAATTCGGAACTGGAAGGCAAGGGTTTGAAAATAAAAATAATCAGGTATGTTGATGATTATTTCATTTTGGGCTTAAACAAGGAATGGGATGAGGTTACCTCAAGTGTGTTGGATACATTCAGAAGAAGAGGCAAAGGCCTAAATTTCACAGTTGAACAGCCCAGTAATAACTGCTTACAGTTGTGTGTGTGTGTGTGCGTTTGTGCTTCCCTCCCTCCCTATCCCATCCCTCTCTTTCTAACTTTTCTGTCTCCCCTTACCCCTTCCCCAGTGCAGGGTAGCAAACCAGATATGTTTTCTGGTTAACCTCCCTGCCTTTCCGCATTACATTTTTCTCTCTCTCTCTCTCTCTCTAGACTTAAAGCTTATTTTTGAAAAAGACCATTTGTGCTGGGAGTATTCCCCGAGGACAGAAAAGCCCTTGTTACAATATGGCTCCGCCCATTCAAGGTTAATAAAAAACGGGATCGCAATGGGGTTGTTTTCATTCAGCTCTGACGAAATCATGCAAGCACAGATTAAGGGAATCTTTCCTAGAGCAGAAGTTAAGGCTGGAAAGGCTGGATACCTAACTCGGTTCTCCTAACGGCAAGCGAAAGGTTGTTGAAGAAAATGAAGTCTGGGAAGAAGGAGGAAAGGAGCCAAGAATCAAAAAGATATCAGTAATCCCTTACGTGCATGGTATCTCTCATAAAATTAAGAAGGTGGCAGCTGAATATGGCGTCAAGGTAGTATTCTCGGCAAAAAAACAAAGTTGGAGGAGTGTGTTCGGCTGTGATAATTTGTACGAAGAAAAGCCTAAGGATATCGGTGCTAAATGTTCCAAACGTGAAGATCACCGGATAGTAGAATGCAAAAGAAATGTAGTGTATAAGATTCCGTTCAATTGTGGCCACTGTTATGTAGGTCAAACGGGCCGATGCTTGATGTGAGATTAAAAGAGCATTTGAACAATTTGAAGGGAAGGCCAGAAACACATCTGGCTATGCATTGCGCGCGGTGTTCTTCTAGGTCGTGTAAACCGTTGTTTGATAGAACTGAAGTTATGTATGTAACCCCATCAGAAGACAAGAGAAATAGTGGAGGCGTGGCACATTTCTAGACTTAAGGACATGTGCGTTAGTCACCCTTCAGTATTGCTGCATGATAAAGAAATAGAATTGTTGAACAAGATGTAAGATTACATCATCCTTTGTAAAGGTTTTATTTTTGTGAAAAAATTGTACGATGCCAATTTGCTCATGCGCAGTGTTCATGAGGGCGGAACTTGAGTATATATGATGGTTTCCTGGTGAATAAAAAATCAGTTGACAGTCTGCGCTGGTCCGTGTGTTCTTTCTTGTGTGTCCTCGTGTGTGTGCGCTTAAATTCCAATATGAAACAGCAGTCAGTTATCCGTATGATCTGGCTGAAGGGTATAGTCGTACGCTATTGCAGTGCCATAAAAGGAAGCATCTACTTATCAAGCATATTAGTTCATAGTTTTTTACAACGAATTTCATATTTTTCCTCACCCCATTAAGAAAAGTAGCTACGGATGCATATGTGTTATAGACGGTCCACAGACTTTCATTCTTGAATTACGTGCAGTGAAATTACAAATACAATATTAGATGTCTATATAGCTGATTGACAAGGTAATTTGTATTACGTTATTCAGGTTTGCTCTATCTCCTACGTTATGAAAGAAGTAGCCCACTTGTCTGCTGTGTAACTTGCACAAAAAGCCAATGATTGCATTGCGTTATCTCTATGCTTTTCTGTTATGGCTTGCATTCTCGCAACTGACTCATTGGAAAACCCTTTCTTTGTAGCTTTGCCTTTATGCCTGCATAAAGTGAGTAAGTCAACGAAGAATCTGTGCGTGTGTGGCCCGTTTGTGGCGTCCTTGTCGTCATAATGATACCAGGATTAGTGGTCACCGCTTGTTTGACGCTCATTTACATGCTCTGTGCTTGCCAACCATTTCGCTTTTTCCACTTGCGACATCCTCAGTTGTTTTTAACGGCACGAGTGTGCTTTGTTCTCCCGTTAATACGTTAACACGTTTAGCAGCCTTAGCCTGCCTCCATACTTTGCGTGCTTATTACTTCTTTACTCCGGCGGTCTTTCTAGTAAAATGAAAGACTTGTTAAACACGGCACAATGTCTTTTCCCGATCGGTCTCAACAATACCGCTGTTCAGTTACAATAGAATATGACGTGGATTTCCAGATTTTGCCGTATTTTAGGCAACGAGGAAAGCCACCCTCAGCATGCGCTTCGGTGTTTACACAGGAGGACGAGGAGGTGGAGGATGTCGTAGGTTGCCAGCAGATTTAGCCTTGCAAGATATGCAGGCAATTGCCCCGGGTGTGCATATCCACGTTTAGTCGTAATATAAACCTGTCTTCTCATTGTTCGAGAGTTGACCTCGATCGAAACGAATTGCCAGTAGCGGTCTCTTTATTTCTTCATTTCTCTAGAATTCCTTTAGTGCTATAATTCTCCACGGCATAGCGCAAATAAACTCTCAGATTATTGTTCTTAACTCTTTCGTTACTGCATGAAAATGGCCATTTTTTATAGGTCTGAGGAAGAAATTTATTTCTAGTACAAATAATGCTCTAGGTAACATTGCAGCACACCAAATTGTGCATAATGAATTGCTCTTTATAGATAACACAAGTTTCAACACAAAAAAGATGTTAGAAAACTTATAAAAAAATCTGAAATCCACCACTTTTGCAGGAACTTGAGAAAAACAGTACAAACAAAACACAATATCTACAAAAATATTACGAACAAACAAAATTCAAAATATACATTTTGAAGGGAAATGATCTAGGAATATTCTAAAAGAAAAATAAACAATCTGCATAAAGCCATTTTTCACACAGATCAAAAATACTGCGGACCTAAAACTGCTTCACCACTCGTGCCATGCAGTGAAGCAGTTTCTGGTTTTCGTGAAGCACAGGTGGACGCCACAGGTTTCACAAAGAACGTTCGTTTTTTTTTTCAACTTTGCGTTCCTCATAGCACTTGAGCAGTTTTTCCTTTTCGGCATCTTTTTGGGGTGGTGCTGCACTTTTTTGGCGGAGGCTCCACTCGTGGAACATTATCCCCATCCACCCCGAGAAGCTGTTGAGCGAGCTCCAACCGGAAGGATAGCTGGTCAAAATTAGAGTTTCTCTGAAGTTCTGGGGCAGAGAGGTGTCGCTGACGGTGTTCTTGAAAAATAATGAAACTATTCACAACTGCAATGTCAATGCCGGGCCGAGACGCGCCGGGCTGCCTTGTTGGTGAAAATTGAAGCTTTCTGGCTGCCGGCGGCAGCACATCCTGTCCAAGCGCTGTGCGTATCCTGCAGATAACCAGGACATCTCAAAGGTCGTGCACCAAGATCGGCAGATAAGCGCTTCCGACGGACGAGACCGCTCAAGGCCGAAAACGAAACTTATATACCGGTACACAGCTGAGGATGGCCCGGGCTGGCTCGAAGCATCGTCGCTGTCAGCGCTTGAAGATGAGCTGGTGTCGTCTTCGGACTCATAGCTCGACTCAGCTTCACTGAATTTGTGAGCGGGTTGAGCACGCTTTCGAGCGGAACGTTTTTCCCGCGACGCAGCCCCGCGGGTTGACGACGCCATGGGAGCGGCCGAGAGATTGCCGCGCGCGCCGACGCTAACGCCCGATGCGCCCCTCTCGCGTAGATAAAGAGAAACGAAACCAAAACTGCTGCAAACTGGCTAAAAAGGCCAGATCAACAAGTTAGAGACGCGACGGACCTTCAGAAACAAGCTGTACTTGAATATTATTGCGCAAACTCGGAAGCAAAGCTCGCTAGTGAGTAGCAGGTGTCGTTTTCATGTAATTATCACAGCCAAAATTTATTACCTCGCAAAACGGACGACACAATTTGATCATTGACTTCTTAGGAACCGTTTGATATCAAAATGTTGATAATAACGGAGCACAAACACGAGCAGCGCATTTTTTTCCCGAGTGTGGCAGCCACGCCCCCTTTTCCAGTAACACATGCGCATTCGTTCGCGAAAAACTCCGTCAAAAATCGCAACGTCGTCAGAGCGGGAAAATTTAAACGGATTGTAGAAGAGCAGTCCCAGAACTAAACGTGAGATGCTGCAGCATGCACGGGAAAAATTTTTAACGCGTCGAAATCGGCAGCTATTTTCGTCGATCACCGGTGATCGATTTGAATAGGCATGGTAACGAAAGAGTTAAGAAAAAAAGAAGAATCTAACACCTTCCCACAAGACGTCTGGTTTTCCAAAAAGAATTCGCTCTGACACTCCACACTCTCTATTCTCTACCGTTTCTTCGCGTTCTCTGCCGACGCTTTTGCGTTTTCCTCGCTAACTTGCTTTGCACCTTGCGTTAGCGGCTTATTGTAGCCCGTGTACGAGCGTAAGTAAAAGTTCACAAACAGACACAGTATGAGGAATGTCTGGGTGTTGGCGACGTACACAGCTGGTCTCGGAAATCCGCACTCGACGAACAGGGGCACGGACATGTGCGCGATGATGACGATGAACTGGACTATCTGAAGTGTCGTGAGGTACCGCTTCCACCACAGATACCTGCGCATGCGCGGGCCGAAGCTGGCCAGGAAGTAGTACGTGTACATCACTATGTGCACGAAGGTGTTAAGCGCTATGCCGAGTGCCGGCTGACCTGCGGGCGCGAAGCGACCGTAGAACCAGATGTTGACCACGACGATAGTGTGGTGGATAACGTGCAGGTGGGTCACTTGGTTGAACTTCTTGCGCAGAACAAAGAACACGGTGTCGAGGAGGTCCGCGTAGCGCCACGCGATGAATATCCAGGCGTACTTGTAGTACTTGAGGTGCTCTTCCGGGAAGCTTCCCGTGATTCCCTGGCACCACAGGTTGTACGACCCACCCGGCAGGTACGTCGGGATGAGGAGCATGACGAGGGAGACGCTGTTCACGGCTATCATGGCGACGTTGTAAACACGTATTACGTTTATGATGCGAAACGGTTCCCTCTTCTGCATCCAACGCGGTCCGGAAACCTTGACGAAGTAGAGATAAGCCGCCACCATGGGGAACACGAAGAAAGGATTGAGCACGACGGGATAATCCCTCGTTCTGGGATCCGAGATGGAATACAGCTTTTGAAGAAGGAACGACAGGCCAAAGCTCAGCGTCATTTCTTCCTGTGGTGGTTGAACTTCCTGAAATAAGAGGTGACAAGATATTAAAGATGTTGAGGAGAAACAGATGACTTTGACTTCAAGGCATCATGCAATGGCGTAAAAGTGTCCGGCTGCTATTTTTAGATGCGCAATTTAAGCTTTGCCGTGCTATTATAACTATCTCCTCTTTCGTTAAAGGGGCCCTGCGACACAATTTGAGCATGTCTTTTTCATCGGTTCTTCTGGTACTGTGGAATGCACCGATATTGTTGCGCATGTGGCAACGCCGAAATCGAAGCGGTTATAATTTTAATTCACGGGATAAACCAAGGAGGTTTAAAAAAAATTCTGGAGTGGAAGCTCTCGCAACGCCTTGCCAGCACAAGTGAAGCCAGCTTTTGCCCACCAAAGAGCTCGGAAACATGCTCTTTTCTGGTGGTGCCTACTAAGAGATCAAATGGCTTTGATCTCTCAGTATAAATACTACGTTAATTATAAAATAAAGGATAGTTGTTGCCGACAAAAGTAACCCGTCGAGTGGAGTATTGGCGATTGATCTCCAATAAAATTTGCCATGACTTTGAGGCTTACTGATGAAAACTAGTAACACAAACACACGCTTGCAGCAGTATCTGACCCGTAGAAGTTGCCATATTAAACTCGTCTGGCGTGCGTGGAAAACGCTCGCTTTTCTTCGCCAAACGCAGATGATATATCGTGCCCCTACTAAGATGGCGGCCGCAGCCGCCATCTTTTGGTGGGCACGGCTTCACTCTTGCGCAATAATCGCCACTACAGCAATTTTTTTTAACCTCCTTGGGATAAACTACCTTCGTTTCGCACTATGGCGACACACATCGGCTATTTCTGTTACAGGAAGTGACGTGATGTCATGTGACAGTGACGACAAAGACCGTTCGTTTTTGATTGGCTTGACGCGACACGTGACGTGCAATATTCATATGGTGGAAGCTAGGCCATATTACGGAGGCCTAAGAGGAACAAACCCCTTTTTTATGCTTTCTCAGAAACAAATGATTCCTGTTTCTATGTGATATATTTTCAAAACAACGAACACGACGCTTGGTGCGCTGTGGAATGTTAATCATACGATACTCTTCCGCGTTTTGTCTTTTGCGGCATCGAGCGACACCGGCCACACCGGCACCTGCGAAACACGCAACGCTCAGTTCGGCACGATGCTGTCAACGAAAAAAAAAAAATTCTAAACGCTTACCGGCCGACGCCTTCCGCGTCATCGGGCGTAGCGTTTCGTCTGGGCCCATGGAGCCATCTTCGCGTTGCGCGGGGGGCTCAGCGACGCACTTTCTGTTTTCAATGGCGTGCACGACATGCAAGCAATCGCTGCGTCGCAAGAGCTCGCGCTCGAGGTCTGTTTGGTCTTCCACACTCATTTTGTGCACTGCACAACAAATCATGGGAGCGTCTGCTAGCTGACACACGTGGTTTGTCTTAAGCATGGTAACAACGCCGTCAAAAAGAGGGGTAGTAATGTACTGTGTGAAGGCCACCATGAGGTGACATTTCCGGTATGTCTTTATAAGACGCGCGCGGTGATTGGAACCGGTCTTTGACGTCAGCGGGAGAGTGAAATTCGAAAAAAAAAACGTTTCTCGTCGTCGTCTGCTTGAGTTTTGAACTGTGAGGACTAATAACTTCACTTTTCGTGCACCAATTTGCATAATTATTTTTGCGTTCGTCTCGGCATTCATAACTACACGCATCTGCGGTGCTAAATAAGGCAGTCGCAAAAGTGTCGCAGGGCCCCTTTAAGTACTCATCAACAATGCTGTTCCGCAGCAAAAGTGTTACGTCAGCTTTCAGTTGCCCTACTCTCACGTTACTTTTATCGTAATATCACGGAATATTGGCTAGATAATTTACGTGTAGGCCTAAATAAGAGCAAGCATTTCTAATTTTCAATGTTCATTCGCAGAAGCGATAAAACGCACCTCTGAACGAGGAGGCCGATAAAAAGGCACGCATGCATGACAGAGAGTCATTCTGAGATCGCACAATAGAAGAAGCTTGAATGAAGTCCATCATGAATGTGTGTACCATGCCTCCAGGTGTTGGCCACCGCAGCTGAAGGTGCTAGTGCCGAACTGACGTAATCTTAATTCATTTCCTCGAATGGAACGACCTTCCCACCTCCATCGTAGATAATCCCGAGAACACATTTTTTACGCCTCAATCTCAAGTATTCCAAACGAAACAGAAGCTCAGGGGAAGTGGAGGATTCAAACGATCAGAAATCGTTGAACACGAATGTCAAGAGGACTTGTCTTCGTCAGGGTAGAAGTCGCTACCCTGACGAAGAGTAGGGCTCCTGTCGAAGCGTTGGCTCCGGTGAGATTTCCTGTTCAACGTATTCTCATTCATTAATCTATTGCGTAATATAAATAAGCCACACTCCTCTAACTTCAATGGCCTTTGGAGGCTTTTTAAATAAACGAACAAGTACATAAAAGAAACTAGTCATGTAAAAAAGTAAGGACAGGAAAAGTATGCGATGTATTCACTTAAATTTTGCTCTACATCCGCATTACACCATAACTACACAAAAGAGTAAGAAATCGAGGTGTTAAGCTGAAACCTCACTGCAAACCGAATGCTTATGTGCAGTAAGAAAAAAAAAACGTATTTGACACTGTAACGAACAACCACCACAATAAAGGAGTAAGTTGCATTCGAGTTTGTTATAAAAGATCAGTTAATATTTTTACTCAACTTAACACACCGATCATATTAGCATACGAATTGCGCTAGGGTGATGGTTCAGAAAACCTACCTTCGTATGAAATTTCCTTGAATATTTTGGTTTGTTTTGGGTCATGATATTTGTACTTCTTCATGTAGAATGACATATGTTTTAACAATGTTCGAGCTATTAGAAAATGCACCAGGCGACAAAATAGGGTTGTAAATGCGTGACAAGGGCTTAGTCTGTAGATTCAGCAATGGCAGTGTTGTGCCTGACGAGGAAGGGAGCTTCAGAATGATTTAGGCGAGCAGTGAGACAAGTCAAGTAGGGAAGCAATCCACGGTTCCTTTCGCTGCTCGAATGGCATACTGGTTGGGTTGAGAGACCATGAATCATAGGAGGAAGTGGGCAAGCAAAGGCAGTCAGAACGCAGCAGAGAAAAGGAAAAGGCACCAGCGCCCGAGAGTTTATATTCCACACGATAAATGACGCGTATGGCATATTACAGAAGGTGTAATGCTCAACGAGGCAGTTAGTAGGCTAGGGTAATTGAAGGACGATAGCCAGTATAAGACGTGGCCATCAGTCGCAACACTGAAGTGGCGTCCGTAAAGGTAAGCACAGAATTTGCCGACTGCTGAAATAATCGCCAAACATTCATTTTTCTTTACGGAATATTTTTACTTTGCCTTCGGTATAGGAGCGGCTGATATAGGCGACAACATACTCGTAAAAGCCCTCTTTGTGTTGGGCGAGTTGCACTAACTCCGACACCATCTGGATTTCAGTTATAATAATAATATCTGGGGTTTAACGTCCCAAAACCACGATATGATTATGAGAGACGCCGTAGTGGAGGGCTCCGGGGATTTCGACCACCTGGGGTTCTTTAACGTGCACCTAAATCTAAGTACACGGGCCTCAAACATTTTCGCCTCCATCGAAAATGCAGCCGCCGCGGCCGGGATTCGATCCCGCGACCTTCGAGTCAGCAGCCGAGCGCCATAACCACTAGACCACCGTGGCGGGGCATCTGGATTTCAGTTGGCGTGGGATAAAAGTGGCGAAGTTCTGACGTGAGGAGCTGGTGGAATGTCGTAGAATGACTCATAACACCTTGTATTACAAGCCGAAAGGGAAGCGCCGCCGGCGAAATTCAAAATGTTGGCAACCATTGGGGCACTTCTTTCTTCAATTACAAAACTTGCTCATTTATCAAAGGATGATAACGTGAGTTGATGTGAAAAACGACCGGGCAAAAATTATATTTTACGTACGTTCCTAAACAGCCACTACTGAAAATCGCAGGAACAAAGCAATGTGTTCTTCAGTTTATGAAATTCAATTCAAATCAATTGAATAATAAAAACCACGCAAAAACATGCTAAGTGTTATACTAATACAACATTGCTCTGAGTAAAAATTACGCTTTCAAAGCAGATCATCTAAATTACGCATTACTAAATTACGCATCATCTAAATTACGCATTATGGTCCAAGACAATTTTCTTTTCTTAGAAGGAAGACGACTTTTAAAAAAGACACTCTGTTGACCTCAAAAGCCATGTTTTCTGCTCTAGCTTTGCACACCTTATAAGAGCACGTTCGAATATTTCTTACGAATGGATACTCGCCCAGTGGTCTGCCTGAGGAAATTATTCAAATCAAACAATCTCGCTGCCCCATGTCTTTCTGTATTTACATGTTGCAGCGTTTCAGACATCTATTAAGCAATCCTCTAATCTGGGTTCAAATTAATTGTCTATTTCGAACGAGTTACAGCATAGTTAAGCGAACTTGTATTCTGAACATATCTAACGTGGCCTTCCAGAGCGAAGAATTTTGGTGACAAGGAACATATGTGTCTGCATTGTTATGAACGACAGCTCATAGCACATTGCAAACTACATTACTTTAATTGAAGAGCAGTTTCTCTCTGTCTCTTGTGCAACGCAAAACAAAAAGAGACTAAAGCTCAGCATAAGCGGTAGCAATGAGCCTAGTATAATCACGTACACAACCAACCTGCAAATATGAAAAACCATTCAGCATCGGCCCAAGACGAATCGTTCCGAGCGCCACTTAGCGCATGTTATCACTTCCATCGATGTTAGGCTCCTTCAGTAGCTGTCCCGTGATAAAGCAGTATAGTCGTGTCATTGACGTGCTGTTCTTGTTGATTATTAATGTTATGTTCCGGGCTTCTGTAATTACGCGTCACTCTTCATCGACAACGCTTGTAATCTTGAACATACGAAGAACCTTTTTAGCACCGCGAGGAGACAGCTTGTTGCAGCTGCTGCTGACTGTGTTTGTTCATTCTCGTCGATGTCGGGTTTCATTTATAGCTGTCTCGAAGTGACGTAGTGCCGACGTGGAATAAACGCAGTGGTTGGCTTTTAGGCTTAGGGCTTTTCGTATGATGCATCGCCAGCCGTCGACGGCGCCCGTTAAATCCCGCAAATATGAATAATCTTTAGCTCCCATCCTAGACAGCAAGTTGCCGCAGCTGCCGAGTGCCTTGCAGTAACCTCACATGCGCTAGTTTTTGATACACTTTAAATGCACTTGCCGCGGGACAGCCACAGGGTGATTATGGTAAGAAACAAGATGAATCCTTAGATGCATATGTAGTGACCCTTCTCATTCATTGCTTCACGTGTTATGTATATTATGTTCATTGCTTCACTGTTATGTACATGTGACTGGTGAGAGGTACTTTATTTTGTATTTGTTGTTATTGCGTTTAACATAGCAAATGCTTTCATTTGATATAGTGACTTCATAGATTGTATAACATGGCATAATGTATCTTCATTCTATAACACTTGTGTATAATTCATGCTGCGACATGTGCCTGAACTATACCGAAGGGAAGTTGGGCCCTCGTCAGGCGTATTGAAACACCTTTAGTCCAATTTCCTCGGTATGTAGTGTTCGCTGTATTGTACAAGCTCTTTTGAATTGAATTGAATGTCAGGGCTGGCAGCTGCTTCGTAAATAAGAGAAAGACGCTTGTCTCAAGTAATTTCATTTTCGTATCTGAGTGCTCGCAAATTTAGTTGTTTTAACCCAGCTGTCGCGATAGCAGCTCTGGTGACAGGTGCTATGACTACATCCTTCTAAAATTTCTCACAAGAGCATTTTTTTCTTTCCGCAACATATGTGTTTGGTTTAGGCTATAGAATCCCAGTGCACGAGCAGTAGGATTCTCAGGTATAGAATCCTCAGGTATAGAATCCCAGGTGCACGTGCAGCACGTGCCCAGAGGTTGTGTCGCATTGTATGAAAATCCCTGTGAGAGGCCGGGCCAGACCGTTTCATTTGCATGCACCAGGAAAGCGACTTAATGAGGGACACACATGTCTCTGAAGCGTCCAAACCACAGCGTCATGGTCCTAGAGAGCGCAGGACGAGGAAAGAAATAGTACAGCAAAGAATAACCGGTTCGCATCCCTTTCTTTCTCTCGTGCACGTGCCACCCTCAATCACCGGGTCTGAATGCATAGTACAAAGACTGCCAGCGTCTGGCTGCTGAAGAAACTCACGCGCCAGTCACGGTTCGCGTTGCGCTGTGCTCGCTTCTTCCTCATGTGCCATGACTCGGTCCACGCATGGGTTTCCGTTTTCTTATATTTAGTTGTTTGTTTATTTTGTGTCAGAGGAAGCAGTGCGAGAATGCAGCGCACCGCAAGCTTTGAAAAACGGGCAGGTTTTGTCCGCGTCCAAACCTGTGGCCGCGAAATTTACCGCGCAAAAGTAGCCACAATTCAGTCTTGTTGTGGTTGCGCGATGCATGTGCAGCTAATGCTGTTGGACACCTATGCAGAGCTATCCACGCGAACTGATTCTGCAGGGGTGAAGAATTTGTAATATTTAAAGGACGGGTGGAGTATTAGGCCTGATAAATTGGAGAAACACCTTGCAGCTCGCCTCAGGCTATTAAATGCGAAGCATTTCTTAGCGAACCTCAGGCACTTTGGGCGTTTCTATCTACGTATCTATCTATCTATCTATCTATCTATCTATCTATCTATCTATCTATCTATCTATCTATCTACCTAGCCGCCTACGTCTGGGCACTCTCCTGGTCGTCTCCATAACTTGTAATACACCAAAATTGGCATAGCAGGGGATCAGTGTATGGCGAACACGATTCGCTGGTCATGACGTGAATAACGCAAAATACCTGTCGCGTACGTCATGAAACCCTTTTTCTCAGCAACGTGTGGCACATACCTGCTTACCAGAGTTCATGTTATGCGGGTATGTGCCACAGGTGATACAAAGCCTCAACCGGCACAGTAACCGCGAACACACACATTGACACGCAAGGAAAGTGATAACAATAATAATAATTGTTGGGGATTTATGTCTCAAAACCACGATGTGATTATGTGAGACGCCGTAGCGAAGGGTTCCGCAATTTTGACCATCTGGTATTCTTTAACGTGCACCGAGATCGTACAGCACACGGGCATCTAGCATTTTGCTTCCATCGAAATGCGACCGCCGCGGCCGGAATCGAACCCGCGACCTTCACGTCAGCAGCCGAGCACCGTAACCGCTACACCACCGCGGCGGACGCGAGGAAAGTGAAGAAGCTGAAGACCAAACGCCCCTGGAAGGCGCTCAACTACTATGCACTCGTCGATTACGCAGAAATCAGAGTCAATGCTTCGTACAATAAATCTGAGCAGGGAACCAGGCCTCTCATCATTACCGGTCACTTCAACATGGATTTATCAAGACCCAACAACGCCTCTTTATATTGCGCGAAAGACGGCACGAATGTGGACAGGGCATCGAAAGACCTCGCTGCCACGTCCATGACAGGAGGCGTCATAGATCATTTCATCGTAAGAGGAATCCAGGATTTCCACCAGGTGCACTACACCTGGCACTTCACTACAGTTAGACCCCTCATAGCTGCGATCACGAACGAATCCGATAACAAGTCTGTTCCAGCCTCTGGAGCTCATTGATCACGGTGATGATGACCTTGCTCAATAACTGTCAAGACCCCTCCTACACATACGCACAGGTTTGTGAAACGTGCGTGCGTTCTCCGTCATTCATAACGGATTAGTATAAGCATAACAACTGTAACGCAACTGTAACAACTGCAACGTATGTGCAGTGCGCCTGCGCGTGCCACTCGGCTGCTTACCACATATCCAGGGAAACTTTCCTAAATAAAACTTAGTTGCGAGTAACGCCTGTCCTGTGCGTCTGTGTCTCTTCTTTGTCCTGTTCGGATTCGCTCTATCCAGCATTGAAGAATATAAGCACTACATATCAGCTTACCGCGTCTGGTGTTGGGAACACCCATGTTGCTGTTGGCATCGTTACGCAACTGTAAACAACTGGTTATATAATACATATGCGACTCTTCAACATATGAATTTATGTATACCACTTCCACATTTCTATAGCGTCATTTCGTAACGTTTCGCTCAATGTGAAAAAAAAACGCCAGAGTCACCATCCCGCGCATGCTTCGCATAACATCGATTCCCACGGTACGTGGGATCTGCCGAATTTTTTGCATTTAAATCAAAAACAGTAGTTGAATTGAATAATAGATTTACTGAATATTCTTGCTTCTGTGATGAGGGACAGCACCAAATGCTTCGCAAAATTTTAAGAGAAACTTAGTTAAATAGCAAAATGCACATGGCATGGCATATATTAAAGAAGTAATATTGAAATACACCTTTACGCCCATACGACGATGCAAACTATCTAAGAAGAGAGAGAGAAAGAGAAGCAAGGAGAGGAAGGAAGGCTGAGCAGACGTACGTACGGTTTGCTGTCCTGCACTCGAGGAAAGCATAAAGGGGCTAAAAGAGAAATAGAATGGGAGAGAGGTGTGTATATTTTAACATTCTACCATTAGTTGCTAAGCGATAAAAGAGCTGCTACTGCTATATGGACGGATTCTGGGCTGAAGGTAGTGCGTTCGGTCAGTCCAGTTGAACGACCGAGTCCAGAACATATAACAACCCACCTGCTGCATCTGCTAGACACCGGCTGGTGAATAAGAGGTCGCGGGTTCGATACTTGGCCGTGGTGACTGCATTTCGATGTGGATGGTAAGCCAACGCGCTTGTGTGCTTAGATAAACGTTCGCGTTCAATGATCTGAAATGTTCAAAGTTAATCCAGAGCCCCTCCATAACCGCATCCCGGAAAGCCTCAGTGTTGCATTCGGACGTGAGCCTTCACTAATCACTTATCAATAAGCGTGTGAATTTTTTATTATTCATTGTGAGCTCGTGCGGCAGTGCGTCACAACCCGTTTTGGATTATTGTGTCTCATCAAACGTATCATGCCTCCTCTCTCGGTAAGGGTTACTTTCTTCATGTTTTATTACAGCTATTTATTAATTCACGCTGAAATAAATTTTCTAATCAGCGCCTCATTAAATACTGTTGTAGTAACAGCTGGGTCACACTCTACTTGCATTTGAATGAACTTACATTTATATAACCCTTTCAGTAAATTTCAGCATTCGACATATAGCAGTTCACAAAAGTTTTATGTCATGCAAGTCCTTTGTTGGTAAAGTTTCAGTAGCCTTATAATTTTTCCGGTGGGTTTTAATAGCAGAGCTGTTTAAGCCGAACGTTAGTCCGTCCGTCGTGGACAATAAAAATCGCGGAGCGATGACGTCACCTCGCGTTGCCTAGCAACCCCTGGCGCATCTGTGCACAACTTCGAGCTCGCTTCGCTATCTCGCTATCTAGCCCTTGCGTGGCAAGGCCGGCTACTTGGCCCAAAAGAGCCGGGCGTAGCTTGCGCTAGTGGCTCAAGGCTAGAGACGCAGCAGAGCTCATCGGCACTTGTCTGGTCCTGGCCCGAAGCTGAGGACTACTGGCTACCACCCGGAAACGCTGCACCCGTCTCCGATGCGGGGGCATCTACCGAGACTGAAGGATGGCTTAGAATGATAGAGTGGGACTAGGCGAATCTGGGCATCGCCTCGCAACACTCGCCTCGCATCGCCTCGCAAACTTAGCAATGCCTAGCAAAACTTAGTAAAACTTAGAATATCCTCGCAACACTTAGCAAAACTTACTATAACCTCGCAAAACTTAGCAAAAACTTAGCAAAACCTCGAAAGGCCAGGACCAGCTAGGTGCCTGTCAGCTCCGCTGTGCCTCTAGCCTTGCGCCACTGGTGCAAGCAACGCCCAGTTTTTTTTTTTTTTTATTGCGAAGATCTTGATAGTGTTTCTATACACGCTGTATAATGGTACGCTGATTATAAGGCTGGCGTTAATGAATAATTAGTAACTTCTTAGGCATGGAAAAAGCTTTCGTCCTTGTTATTATTCGTGAACTTTTGTCATTGATTTACCTGAAATGAATAGGTATAAATTAAGTACTGCTCATTTCAGTTTATCAGTGATATAAGGTAAGTGGAGTAGTGCTGTGATAAAAGCTAGTATGCATATCGCCGCATTGGAAGCACTTTCACGGAAGAATATTAATTAACATGGCTAAGCGAAAGAAGCCATGCATTGGTCGGCGGTGTTACTTAATTCACTCGTCACTGTAAGCTTTACGAGAAAAGTTGGAAATAAAGGACAATGTCGAATATAAAGCATCCCATTAAGTTCGGTGTTATCTCGATACCGCAATGGGAAGATTTCCAGTTGCTTCTTAACCATCCATATCTTTCAACCAGATGGATCAAATACTTACTGTTTTTAAGCATCACAAATAAGAAAATGAAGACAATAATATTATCATCCCACGATATCAAAAGGTGTTGTTACCATGCAGTGTCACCATGCAAAAGAAAAGATTTTTTAAACCGACTTAAGCATGCCACTTTGTCAGTTGTTTTACTCGTCAAATCTTGGCGCGTTCAATAAATTAGCAATCGTTCAAACAACCGTTGTTTGACTTTCACTCGGATGGTGCAAAGGGTAGGAGCTAGCTATTCTGTTGCGTCTATAGAACCATAAAAGAAAACATTTGTCTACATCACTGTACAGTTAAATTACTTGTGCTTCGCATGATAACGCAATCATGATTTCCAAACAGCGCAATAGCAGTACAAATGAAACTTTTGAAGAAGAATCGGCTACTTACGGACTCGGGACAGCGGACGGCCGGATGTTCCTATCTAATCGCTTTGCGGGATAACGCGGGTCTCCAGTGAAATGAGGTGATGCCACTGTTCTGTATTAAAGCTAAACCTCATATAGTGGTTGGCTGTTGGTACGTTCCTGATGCCTTCATGTGCTAGAGTTCATAGAAGTGTTTCCCAAAAGAAATTTCTGTGAGCGCGTTGGCATCCGCCCTAGTCGAAAACCGGCTGGCAAATGAGCGCCAGCCTTTTGATGCCATTTGATTTGCGTCGTTGGAAGCGCAGCTTCTGAGACAAAAGACGCATTTCATATGACGAGGAAGTGAACGACAAAAGGCAATCTGGGGAATGCTGGCAGGCCATAATAATTAGTAGCGGTGAAGTCCGAGCGAAACGCCTGGCATTTATTCTATTTCGAGCGGCAAATGCTCGGGGAGTTCTGGCTTTCCGTCCGCTGCGCGCAGAAAACGGTAAACGAAAGGTTAACAAACCTCTTCTTCTGGGTAGGTCCAGGCGGTGATATGAAAGTTACAGCTCATACAGCTCATGTTCTAACCTACGGGATGTGTTATTAAAATACAGAGTTATAATTCCGGAACGAGGTCACATTAGAGGTGCGTCGACGTGACATTTTAGGCGTGATGTTAAAAAATTGACAAAAAACACGCACACGCACACAAAAAGAGCCGATCACGCAAGAATGGTGCAGTAGGACACAAGCACGCCTGCACAGAAAGAACTTTATGAGGGCGACACAGCGCACCTCACTTCCGCCTTGCTGCTAGGGGCGGAACAATTAGAGACCACGGCAGGGAAAAAAATATATTATCCTAGAGGGTGTGCATACCGGAAGCAGCTTCTACCGTGACATCTGTCTTGCCTGCTATGTGGTTTCTGCTTTTGTTGTTCCGCTGTGTCGTTTCTCGGGAACTTTAAAACGACTCAAGATTTCCATGTTCTAATTGTGTTAGTTTTTAGCAAATCAATCGTCTAACCATGCACTACATCAAATTCAGAAAGATGTGAACAAGAGAAGGATTTCAAGATAGACTAGAGAGCTAATTTCCGCTTTCCAGCCACGCAGGGGCGGTGTTTAAGCATTATAGAGTAACTAAACAGAAAATACAAAGAAATGCGCAGGATCTCTAACGTGTCTTTTGTTTTGGTTACAAAGACAAAAGCCCGGTATACAAAGACTTATTTTTGTGCTCTAAATGTATGTTTAAATGTTGATGACTTGTGTATTCTCAAACTGCGATTATGTCTGAATTTCAGGACCTCGGTGTGCAATAAGCGAAATAATTTTTCCTAATGCGTTCTCTGACTTTCATTGTCTATTACATCGTATGAACTCGCGAATAACAAGATATATTGAACTGTTCGGTTTCTTTTATTCTCGTGCATTGCAGGGCGAGGGACCCTAAGTTGGTAATTTCGATGCCATGAGGTTGCATAGTTCATTTGGCAGTTGCCTGCTTCAAAGCTCAAACATACAAGCCAAACCAAAGGCCCGCTTGCCGGCACAGTCATGCCAGCGTTTACGCCGTGCGCGTGCGCATACTGTGCGGGACAGTTCGCACGTCGGAACTCGGACGCTACCGCGAATGTTTGTTCCAGTCAGGTCTTGCTCGTTTCGCGGAGAAGCAGACGCGGCTACACGGAAGTAGTACGTCTGGCGCGACGTATGTTGCGTGCACGACCAAACTGGAGTGCGCACTCGCTCTTGTGTGCTCTTGTATGGCCATTCCGCATGGACAAAGCGGCTTTTTTTTTCCTGACCCAGCTCAACCAACAGAAGCAAATTCAGAATGAGCAGTTTTGATGTGCTATCAATAGCTCACTGACAGGCTAGGCACCAAGCCAAGGTGTCTTTGCCTGTCAGGTCAGGAGCGAGTGCGCGCTGGCGGGCTTCTCTTGAGCATGTCAAACCACACTTGCCCACCAGGCAATGCAGGGTGCAAGGCACGTCAACGTGAGCTTGCGCACGCTTGCAAGCGTACGCGTGGTTGTCGTGAGGGGCACACGCTGCAGTCGCAAACGGAAAGTGACGACTACGACAAGAACGTGATCGTGCAAAGGTGCAGAAATAAAAGCGTGAAGGAAAAAAATAAGCAACCGGGACAATCCAGGTACTGCATGAGGCAACAACAACAACAAAAAGAAGCGCTGGAAAGCCTCGGCGGCGCAGCTTTGAGCAGGGAGGCGGCATCACTGCGAAATAAGCAGAGAGTAAGGTAGCAGTGGCGGATGAAGCAGCCGGTCCGACGATGGATCCTGGCTACTGTTGCAATACGGGGTAGTTGGTAAGGCATCCTTGAATACCGCTGTAGACGTGTACGAATGCGTATGCAGTGAAGCGCATGAACATAGCCTTGTCACTGTGTTCATACACGTTCATTGGTCATTGTCTGTATGCATTGTTGCAGTATTATGCCTGGTGCTCGTGGGCCGATGGTTCAGCGACTAAAGCGTGTGTACTTCTCCATGAAATCCAGCGTAGCGCCAACCATGGCCTCTCTGCTGTCGGGGCACGTTCCTGGAGTTCAGTCGCGCACAGAGTGCATCCTACCACGTCTTCTAGCCGCTCGTCTCCTTCCGGAATGGCTCAGCATCAACGGGCATTCGACGCTCGCATCGCTGTAGCCCCTGCTCGTCTCTGACATTCCATACGGAACAATGGTGATGTGCAAACCTTGTTGCTTTATTGATGTGTTTTGGGGACTGTAACGCTTACTGATGTTTGGATTTATATTTGGAGGTGTTAATTATGCATACTCTGTCCGTATGGCGCAACGTACACTTCAACACATGACACGTGCCGTTCCAAGTCCGCCGCCTTGGTCTTGAGCGACACTGCCCCAACACTTCCATATCATGCTGACACATGAACACAGATGCTAGTGGGCATGGAGATGCAGCCGCAATTTCTGTGTTGTTGCATTTGGAATGCGGTACCGGCTAGTAAGCAATGTTATTTCCGAGAGTGTAGCGCGCATGTTTATACACATACGTCTTTCTTTGAAACATCCGCATACATGTTGCCCTGCAGTTTACCTCTTATGTCTCTGTGCTTGCAATACATGTTAAATGTAAGCTTGCAAAGTTCACTTTTCATTAATCTTTTTCCTTGTAAGTTTAGAAGGAACTATCAGCATTGTAACTTATCACAGCTCGAGGAGTGAATTGAACAATTGCCACCACTACTTTGCATTCTTGTAAGCTAGGATATACTCTTCCTGTGTCCTGAGCTGGAGCTCCCCTACTTGCGTCTTACTCTGCAACAGTGTCGGACGACAGTGTGCACAACGATGCTCTGAAATGGACTGCTTGTCACATAACACCTCAAAACACTAGTGCATACGAAACCATGTCATTCCATTAGAAGGCGTCGCCAGCGAACAATTCTCCTCCAACCATAGGCAGAAATCTCACCCTTCAGCTATAAACTAGGTTTCATCTCCTATATACTTGTTGAACAAATAGACCTATAACGCCCATATCTCACGTTTGTGTATGGAATACGTCGTCTCACTTGCGGTAAAAGCTGTGTAAAGTATCCTTTCTTGAACACTAATTTACAACGTTCTTTGAGAAAATGTACGCAATATGAAAGTGCACTCTAAGGGGGAAAAAGAGTCATTTGACTCTTCTTTAAGAGTTCTGGCTTGCCACGTATGTGACTCTCTTAAAGAGGCATGTCAGTTCTTTTTGTATATCATTATACTCTCTTCGGAGAATCGTGTGACCCACAGGAGAGTTAACGTGCCTCTTTAAAGAAAGTCATATACGTGACAATCAGGACTCGCCGAGAAAAGTCACACATACTTTTTCCTTTTCTTAGAGTGTGCGACGATATCACAAGGGCAAGGACACACACAGAGAGAAATCTGAATTTTTCAATTTTTGTTTTGCAGTCCTTTTTTACTTACGAAATAGCAAAGATAAAGTTTAACTACTTAATTAATGACAAGCAAATAAAAATGTTGCATGCTTCCTGGTTCACTAAATCCACACACCCAAACAATTTTCCTGCACATCATTTGAAGACGCAAAACCCACAACACGCGATTTCGTTTTTTTGCTTTCCGAGCACACAACTTGAAGGACACGATGCTAGCGCCTTCTGCCATTCTGGCAGAAACATAACCCTAAAATCACAAATTATAGCCGCTATAAATTAAGTCCAACATAGCCCTTTTATTTACAGGAACCACACGTTAATCTCTCTTGCCATTCTTTTCAGTAATCATTGCACCATTATCTTCAAAGGACTCTGGCGAAGGTTTCAAGTAAGAGCCTTTTTGAATGTAGGCCTTGATGTAGAAATTGACAAATAAACACAGCATAAGAAGTGTCTGCAGTCCTCCCGTGATTATGATGTACTTCGGAAATCCACAGTCGACGAAAAGCGGTATACAAATGTGGAAGAGAGCAATTACAAACTGTACGATTTGCATAGTTGTCAAGTACTTCTTCCACCACAGGTGCTTGCGAATCCTGGGACCCAGGGTAGCGAGGAAGTAGTAGAAATACATGACCACGTGTACAAACGCGTTCATGGCCAAGCCGAGGGCCGGCTGGCCTTCGGGTGCAAACAGGGCGTAATACCACACGTTCACCGTCACCATGGTGTGGTGAATTACGTGCAAGTGCGTAATCTGGCTGAACTTCTTTCGAAGTACGCAGAATACCGTGTCCAGGAGGTCAGCGTAGCGAACGGCGATGAAGAACCAGCCGTACTTGTAGTACTGTACGAGCTCCTCGTCGGTCTCGCCCGTGATCCCCTGGCACCAGAGGTTGTACCGGCCCCCGGGAAGGTAGGTCATCTTCAGGTGCAAGTACAGGAACACGGCAGCGACGACCACCATGAAGAGGTTGTAGAGGCGGACGACGTTTATG
Organism: Rhipicephalus sanguineus; assembly: GCF_013339695.2. NCBI lineage: Eukaryota > Metazoa > Arthropoda > Arachnida > Ixodida > Ixodidae > Rhipicephalus > Rhipicephalus sanguineus. The sequence continues at coordinate 88,023,270 of NC_051177.1, forward strand.
ATGTCGAACGGCTTACGGTCTCTCATCCAACGTGGTCCGGCAACCTTGACGAAGTACAGGTAACAAACCACGAGGGGGAAAACGAAGAGCGGGTTCAACACCAGAGGGTAGTCTCGCGTCCTGGGGTCACCCATCTCAACGATGCTGTTTGCGAGAGTGATGGGGTTCAGTGTGAACACCATGGTCTTCGCTGACGTAGGTTGTACTTGAGTGCAAGGAAGCGTGGGCCTGTAAAAAATTTGAGTTCTTCAGTTATACAAAACAGCATATTCCGTAAGGGTAAGTTTCCGAGCCATTACGCGTGTTGAGTAAGTTGTCTTGTATTCATTAGTGCGGCATATAAAAGCGTCATGGGGTATAATGGCGGGACTTTTCTAATGACAATGCACGTTTTTAATTGTCGGAGCTTCTAGGGCGTTCAGGGACACTGCTCAGAATTACCACTGGTCATAAATGCTGTAAAAATAGTATTTTAAAGATTGCGGAGCTTCAGGTTGAGCAAATCCTGCATAAAAATTATTGTCATGAACACTGCCATGTAAAGAGCTTTGCTGTTACTATGCGCAAAGTCAATGGATGTTTCATGGAACTTCGAGCATCACTCATTAAATATGTAGTCTCTAATGGAGTAAATATTTATTGCATACGAGCACTTGAGTTCTGGTGAGTGTGAGTGACAAGGAAGCGTCTGAAAACAAAGGTTATATTTAATATTGTTCCTCTGATGGACAAAGGTAACTTAGCCAATAGATTTTAGTGCGATTCGGCCACGCTAACAAATACACCTTTGACATCTTCTGTGTAAACTGTATCATGACTGGTGCGGATATCAACTGGCATAACACTTCCATTGCTTACATTTATGAAAGGTACGCCCACGCCATGGGCAGCGCTGGACTATCTCTGATGATGCACGTGACTAGTTAGCAAAGCTTTCAGCGTAAGTAAAGTATAAGGAGCGTGTCTGAAACTAACCTAAGGGCTCTTTAACGTGCTCTCTGTGTGCTGAATGGTCACCAGGAACGCATGAGGGATTTAAAATATTGCTGATATGCAGTAATTCATGAAGTCTACGATATACAAGGGGCGCAAAGATCATAAATCAAGCGGGAAACATAAACTATATGTCTACAATTGTGCTGTCGATGCCTCGACAGCACAAGACGAATCGAGACGAATCTGTCGCGATATTAACGTTGGTCCTTCAACAGGTGCTCTCGAAGAATTCACCGATAACTTTGGTGTAAACCACTCAATATTGTTCTTTACATTAACCGGAGCTATTCGACTGGCTTTAACTTTCACAGAAATAATGTGAACTCGCTAAAGTGCGTTAACGGAATGCAAGTACGTTCTTAATTCTCAACCAGTGAAAGTTTTCTATGTTTTCTTGAGTCGTCTTCAGTAAATTATGTTAATAACAAGACAATTTAACTGCCGCATGCGGTGCTCGCGTTGTGTCTACAAATGAAGCCGCTAGTTTAGTCTATAAAGGTACAGTTCAAAAGGTCGTCAAGTGAGTACGTGGTCACCTGGTTAGTACTCTTCTGCACACCGCCAGCACTTGGAATGTAGGTCTGAGTAAACGTCCGCAAAATAACAAGATTAATTTCCTAAGATCTAAAACTCACCTACTCCGACGTCGTTCTGCTTGACAAATACTCACTCCGGTCGCGCTTGGGGCGAACTGCCTATGCTGGCTTGAGCTCATGCGAGATGTGAGTGACACTGCCTGGTTATGTCAGCAGCAGCAGCAGCAGCAGCAGCAGCCGCAGCGGCAGCGCACTCTTGAGGCAACTTCTCTCGCAGTATCTTTTTCATGGGTGGACTCATACCTAAATTAGGACTCGGCCCGCAGGTGAACGCTGTCGTGACGAAATGCATTCATTTGTGTCACCGCCGCCATAACGGCGAATAGAAGAGTCACTCATCTCAGAGCCGGTTAAACGAGTACTGAATGACAGAAGCTGCGTGATGGAAGGCATTAGGAAACGAAACGCGCGATCTTCCTTTGCTACCTCGAGGATTAAGGAGCTACAAAATAAAAACAAAGAAAGAAAAGAGACTTCCGCTTTCTTTCTGGGGCGGTATATACCGCAGACTCGGGTACACCCACGAGGGAGCGAGTTCTGAAGGCGTAGCAAAAAGATTGCTTCAGGAGCGAATTCTGGAGGACGAACGAGAGAGGTGAATGATCTCAAGAGTTGAGACCAGGAAGTGCTGCAGGAACGGCAAAGGCAAGATTGTCGGAGTCTTTGACAGAGCAGCAAACAAAAAATAGGTACAGGTACGATTAGGCTATCATTAGGAGCTCCATAGCATAGAGATACTGTGCCACAATTTTCTTATTTGTGAGGTTTCTGTAAACTCGATGCTCCCCCGATTGCGTAATCACACAGAGGCTGCGTTGCGTGCAAACGCTCGACCATAAGAGTCATCATGCCTTAAATGAAAGAAACATTAAAACTTTTTGTAGCTGGTGAGTTGACATTTTGTATAACGGTGGCAACTATTAGTCCGAGCGCGATGGTTCAAGGCACATCTCCTGGGAGCTGCAGCTTCAAACAGGAAGGGAATTCCAACCTGCTATTACCGGCGGTTTATGCACTGCTTTCTACGTAGGCGTGTATCGTCACATTTACGTTAATGTCTGGCGGTAACCTTACGTTAGGTCAAGTTTATTTATCTTCAACAGAGAAGGAAGGACTAGCTGCATAAAAGCTACTTCGTACAGACGTACAACAGCTTGATGGTGTCATCATCACAATATTCAGTTATCATTGATCACCTAGCTAATTAAAAAGGATTGTTGGGGTTGAAGATTGCTTGGTCGCTAGTCAAAGGAGGTTAATATAGCGTAAAAAGGTTTCCGGGCCATTTCCGTACGCGCGCGGAAGTCGAAGCAATCATTACACGGGGGCCGAGGCATGGAGTCTGCTTCGTGGTGACAGGAGGTACGTAATATGAATTACATCAACGATGTTGTTTTCCATCGATGCTCACGAGCAGTCTCTTTGCTGTATTGAAAGGAGTTGATATGTACAGGAAAGGAGAAACAATCAGTAGTGAATGCAATTTCTCATTTTTTATTTAATGTCCTTATTTACAGGATGACGGTGACATAGAAAGGGAGGTTAGTCTGTTTTGCTGTTTGTAGTAGTTGTGTGTCCGTTGTCAGTGACTTTCAATTCCGGCAGCACGGGTTTCGAGGAACTACTTTGATTCACGTACGCCTTAATGTAGAAGTTCACAAACATGCACAGCAATAAGAAAGTTTGCAGGTTGCCGATGATGACGATGGACCTAGGGAATCCACAGTCCACGAACAGAGGTATGGAGATGTGCACCATGACTATGACGAACTGCACAATCTGCATCGTGGTCAGGTACTTCTTCCACCACAGGTGCTTACGGACCTGCGGGCCCAGGGTGGCGAGGAAGTAGTAGAAGTACATGACGATGTGGACGAACACGTTTATGGCCAAACCTAGCGCCGGCTGTCCTTCGGGCGCGAACAAAGTGTAGAACCACACGTTCACCGTCACCAGGGTGTGATGGATGACGTGCAGGTGGGTTATCTGGTTGAACTTCTTGCGCAACACGCAGAACACGGTGTCCAGGAGATCGGCGTATCGCACGGCGACGAAGAACCAGCCGTACTTGTAGTAGCGTGTCAGCTCGTCATCCGTGTAGCCGGTGATACCTTGACACCACAGGCTGTAGCGGCCACCGGGAAGGTACGTGAGCTTGAGGTGCAGGAAAAGGAATATGGCGCTCACGGCGACCATGAATAGGTTGTACGCGCGCACCAGGTTGATGATGTCGAAGGGCTTCTTGTCCTTCATCCAGCGTGGACCGGCGATCTTGACGAAGTACAAATAGAAGATCACGAGCGGGAACACGAAGAGAGGGTTCACGACGAGTGGGTAATCTCTGGTCCTGGGATCGCCCATCTGTACGAGTTTGTTGGATAGCGCGAAAGGGTTCAGTGTGAACTCCATCTCGTCGCTGACGTGGACTGTCCTCGAGGATGATGAAGTGAAAAGCTGAAAAAAGTAGAAACGAAGAAATTCTAAGCATCGCAGTTGGCGTCATTGTCGCTTTGGGTTATTATGCACGATGTAGTGAATAAAACAAAACAACGAGGACGAAGATGAAAGAGAGAAGAGGTGGTAAAGGCAGGGAGCTTAACCAGAAGTAAAACTCCGGTGTGCTACACTACAATAGGTTGGAAGATAAAACACTAAAGAGACAGAGAAAGAGAGAAACGGAGAATGCTGACACACAATTACAGTAGAGGGAGTAGGCAGAGTTAAAATAAAGGAAATGTGAGGATGTAAACTAGATTTGAATCAACCGGTTTGCTACCCTACACTAGTGCAAGGGGGAAGGGGAAAAACGTCCCTACTGCAGTCTGCAGCTGATTTGCATGCCACTGGGCAATAACTGTTATCTGTTACAAGAACCAACGCCAATACATGCTACTGTCGCTCTTGCGGGTACATTGCCCTTAAAAACTCCAAAAGTAGATGACTTATTCTAATACTAGAAAAGTGCACGGCTAAAGTATTTCAATTGCAATAAAGAAAATGCAGTTGCAGAGATGTGTATTTTTATTCTTGCTATACAAGGCAGGAAAAAATGCCTTCTTTAAAAATTGTGTCAATTTTGGGACAAGCTGCTTAAAAGAAGAATCATGCCCTGGTGTGTAAATGGTCGCTAAAGTATTAAACTGCGCTGTTGTATGAGTAGATGGCACAGAAATAATGACAACCATGTGCTTGTATGAGAACCTTGCGGGTGGAAATAAAATGTTCTTTCTCGTATGCTTGTTATAATGATTTTACAAAACGCCCAAGAAAGTGTATTCCATTTGTTATATCACTGATAATCGCCGGTTACAACGCCTCCTAGTGATACGTAAACGTTTAAGACTGCTCTACGTACAGCAAGCCAGACAACTACAAACATTAAACCTTTCCTCGCGTTCACGCGGAAGGCAATGACGTCATATCCCATCGCCATCGATGGACACAATGTCTGCTACGCCAGGACGCACAGGTTTTAGGGGGTCATGATCGATCGAAATCTCTGCTGGAGTCCCCATGTGGCCACTCTAAAGAAGCGCCTAACGGCCATCGCACCACTTTTCAAGTTCCTCAGAGCAAAAACGTGGGGCACATCAGTGTACGCGATGTTGCAGTTATACAAAACGCTGTTTCTGGGGTACCTGCGGTATAGCTTGCCAGTTCTGACGAACGCTTGCAGAAGCAGTATACGCACAATCGAAAACGCCCAAGGCCAGGCACTTGGAGTTTGTCTTGAATTACCACGCTCCGCATCAACAGCCGCAACCGTCGCAATTGCCAAAGATCATCCGGCCACAGTGCACATTACATTGGAGGCGCTTAGAGCTCACATTAGGCACCTTGCTCGCGCCCCTGCCCACCACCTCGCTTCGCGTCCAGAAGATCGACCGAGTGCCTCCTTCTGTAAGAGATTATTGGCTCACCGAGAGTGCCCTCCAACAGCCTACATGCCTCAGGAACGGATTTTAACACCCCCTTGGCGCTTGGACCGACCAAAACTACGCTTGACAGTGCCGGGAATTCGCAAGAAGGAGGAGCTGTCGTCGCCAGCTTTGAAGCAGATGACTCTATCCATGCTGCACGAAGAATACAAAGATCATGTCAAACTTTACACGGATGGCTCGACAACTGTTGGAGGATCCGCAGGAACTGTGATCTACCCAGCAAGAGCCGAAAACATCCAGTTTCGAACGTCACACAAGACAACATCGACAGCCGTGGAGCTCGCGGCACTCCGCAGGATTGATCGAGAAGCACCACAAAAATGGAGCATTTTTACTGATTCGAAGCCAGCTCTGCAATGTCTTCGAACTGCTCCACGTCGTGGTGCTCAAGACCAATTGGTGCTGGAAGAAAGACAACTGTACCATCATATAATAGACGAAGGGCATGCTGTAACCTTTCAGTGGTTGCCAGGCCACTGCGGCATCATCGGTAACGAGCATGCCGACGATGCAGCTAAGAATGCTCACGAAAATGGCGTGATGGAACCTATCCCACTATCAAGAAGTGGCGCAGCAGCAAAGATTAATACGCTTGCGCATGATGTCGCAAGGTCCATGTGGAACCCGCCCGGTTTTCTCCACACCCGTCTTCACCGCCTGGATCCATGCCTACGGCTCACTATTCCACCTGGCCTATCCCGATCCGAGAAGATCCTTCTCTGCCGCATGTGGCTTGGGGTGTCTTTTACGAACGCCTTTACTTGCCGCATCGGAATGACAGACAGCGCTGTATGTGACCACTGCGGCACTGACGAAACCACTGAACATATTTTATGTCAGTGCCCTCAGTAAAGCTCTGAGAGACAGTCCCTCTCAGCAGTGTTTGCTCGCCTCGACGACCAGCCGCTTTCTGAGCAGTCAATCTTGGAATGTCGGAAAGATCGAGCTTCACGCCAGAAAGCAACGACGGCGCTGATGAAGTTTCTGGGAGGAGCGACCCGCCTCGTTGGACGATTGTGACACTCCTGTGTGTTTGTGTGTGTGTGTGTGTGTGTGTGTGTTTGTGTGTGTGTGTGTGTGTGTGTGTGTGTGTGTGCGCGCGTGCGTGTGTGTGTGTGCGCGCGTGTGTGTGTGTGTGTGTGTGTGTGCGCGCGCGCGTGCGCTTCCCTCCCTCCCTGTCCCATTCCTCTCTTACTTTTCTGTCTCCCCTTACCCCTTCCCCAGTGCAGGGTAGCCAACCAGATATGTTTTCTGGTTAACCTCCCTGCCTTTCCGCATTACACTTCTCTCTCTCTCTCTCGTTGCAGTTACATTTCCCGTGCATTGTGCGTTACGATGAAGGAATAAAAAAAACTATTTTCTGCTAACTACTTGTCCGTGTTTTCCCACCATTCCGTGGACAAAAAGGAAGTCCTTCAGCGGCGTCATTTTCAGGGGGCACTCATGCACTCAAAGTGCATATTACCCTTCTTATGCAAACAATGGCATCGTTGTGATAATCATGTATCGGCCAACAGAAACATGAATGAACACTGAATTCAGACTATCAGACGGATTTCTGAAACTCGTGTGCAATAAAATCGCCATAAAGGGTAAAAATATCTATTCACTGTCTTTTGAATGTGTCTTCCTAAACGGGCCTTAATAGTTCTAGACGTAAAAAGTGACAGGTTACAAGAGCTACACTTTGCTGATTTTTAGTCGAACTTACAGGAATGCATTTCTCGCTCAAGGCATTTTACAATATGTACCCTGAGAGGAAAGTCATTACCATGGCGGAAAATTCCGTAAACATTGTTATGGGGAGTATTTGTTACGGGGGAATATTGTTACGGGGTGTGGTTGGTTGTTTAACTGAGGCCTATGCTAACGATGACAATTTCCTATACAACAATACAACCACCAGCGTAGGAATAAACGCTACGTTCTTGCGTAATTTTTCCCGCAGCATCTGCTGATTTGGTGCGAATATATTTAAGTAAGCATGCTCTGATGACAGCGTAAGTTCTGCTTTTAGCCTTCGTAAGCTCCTGTGAGCAATAGACAGTTGTGAAGTTCATCTCACAGCTAGACCCATTCAAAAGCTGTGCGAAAGTCGAGAGTGCTCAGCATTAGTCGATGAGCCGTCAAGGTAGCTTAATGGCTAGCCTATAGTTTTGCCGTGGTCGAAATCGTGGGTTCGATGCCGCCCGTGGCAGCCGCATTTCGATGTGAGCACAACTTGTAGACCCGTGTGCTTCGTAAAAAGTGCCGGCTTGTCAAGATTAATCCTAAATCCGCCACTGTGCCATGCCTCATAATCAGATCAATATATTACCATTTTTTAATCATTGGTTTATTGCGAAAACTAGATATTTGATTCGAAAAAGCGTTGCCATTGAGACTCTCAATTACCGGCAATGAAACGAAGTGGAAACATATATGCCGACAGAGTTTTGAATATTTGCGTTTACTACGGCATAGTACGAATATTGGGGCCATGATATTACGCCTTGCAAGAGTAATCACCGTAAACCGTGGCGAAGCGATCGAACCATAGAAGCTGCACTCATTTCAGGTCGATTTAATAATTTTCCGATTCGCTTACTTCTATAACACTCCGCAAGCGAATGTAGCGATGAAAATTGGCAGCGACAAGCTAAATCACTTTTTTACTTTAAAGTTACGTGTTGCCGAAGGACTGACTGGTACTCGGGAAACTGATGTAACGGCATAAATATGCTTCAAGATTTAGTCTAAAACGGAATACGAAATGGCCATAAAACGGAATACAAAATTGAATTCACCTAAGCGTGGTTCTCTTACCTTGCTACAGGTGGCCCCGCCGTTCTTCGTTCTTCGGCTATACGGGTTCGAAAAAGCTTGAATGCTGACAAAATGCGGTCGAACGAGTGACTACCTCCCAGACTAGAACAGAGTAGAAAAGAAAAGAAAATGGCCCACACACGCGTCACATTTGGGCGGTGACGTTCTCTTGCACTTGAGGGCAAGACCACGCACCTTGGGGCGCGAGAACAATAAAATCGACGTGCGCTCAGCACTCGGCAACGTCACAACTACAAACAAGGTCACTGTTTTTGTTTCTCTTGCTTTTTGCCGTGATTACTAGCTCCATGCTTTTTGCGAGCAGGAAGTTCTCGTTGCCGCCAACACGCAATGCGCACGCAGCACTGCTCTGTGATCTTATCCTGAGCTTGTGAGCACAGGAGAGAGCACCACTCTTTTTTTTCTTGTCACTGTCTTTGTTTCCTTTTTCTTCTTTTGGTGGCGTCGTTGATTGCCGTAGGTAATTATGCTGAGACCTTCGCCCACGAAGAGGGATGAAAGGAGTGAGGCAAGAGCGTGTTATGCATTTTTAAGTGGCAGAGTTGCACCTTAGGAATCCATAAAAAGGTTAATAGTGTGTTACGCTTTAGCTTTTTTTTTTTACTATGTAGCATTGTGTGCTCACTTTCCCACACACTACTATTGACTTTTGTGCTATCTTTGATTTATTTCTCGCGAGAAGTTGCGCGAGAAGAAGAAAGGTGAAAAGTTGAAACATTCAAGGACCGCGAGAATATGAAGTAAGTGATAAGAGACATCAGAGGAAAACAAGAAGGTGTTTAAGTATGGAAGCCTAGCACATATTGGGCAACAATCTTGAGGATTGTACGGAGTGTTGTTTTCCAGCGGAGTCTAAATGTGGTTCCTTGTACATACAACTAGCTGCAGGTCACAGTTTCAACGACTAGAAGTGGAGATAAATAAATGAGCCTTCGATTTCATTGCATTGTACATTCAATGTGTAATGTGTAATCACAATAAGAAAGAGCATGCCTTTTTCTTTGCATCTTAAAATGCGTTATTTACAGCGCTTCCAGCGCTAGCATGGCTCTGACTAGGTGTACCTTATAAGTGCGGAGCACTTTAGGGGCCCGGGCTCTCGTATGCTGTCGTAAGCTAACGTCGCTTGGAGCAACGCCGGCAAAACCACGTATATATATAAAAAAAGATGAAGTAAGCGAGAACTAGAAAAAACGCCAGGCCTGCGCTGAAATCGCAGCACAGTCACAGCGTGTCATACATATCGTTTCAATCAGGGACCGCATGACGCGCTCGTGTGTGTCATGGCGGGCTGCGCACAGTACAAGCAACAACATCGCACGTATGTATACGGTTTTCTGCGCCGCACTTTGTACACGCGTACTTTGTACTCGCTTTTTGCTTTACCTTTGCTTGACACTTTCCTTTCCTCACACGCAGGGTGGAGGCAGAGAAAAGACAGTCTTAAGAGAGCGCATAATTTCTCGATCTGAAATGGAGCAGCCAGGGTGACGTTAAGGTGTCGTTCTCGCCTTAACATCATGCATTGGACGGAGAGAAAATGAATTCTCGTTTTGCCGAAACGGTCTTCCGGGCCGGGTCAAGACCCGGTTCGCCCTTAGGGGAAATGGTTCCTTAGTTCCAGGGATACTCTGGCTTGGTGCGCCCCCTTGGCCCGGCCAACTGATAGTTCAGATAGTCAGAAGGAACATTGACCTCCCATGCTTTGGTGGTCATATAAAGTTCCGCTGAGTTGAGGAGCTCATATTATGCTCCTACGGGGCGACCTTGTTTAGAGCAACGAGGATGGAGTCACTCTGTGCCGCTTACAAATTCTTACGTGCGAGGAATAATCTTGCACAGGCTCTACCCTGCGTAGTGCTCTTTCGCTCTTACTTTTTCTCTCTCTCTCTTTTCACTGATGTAGGGCTCTAGACCCCTGAACTCCAGAAAATAACAGTGACAGTCTCTAGATCGCCTTAAATATTTCATGTTATGCACCAGCGTAATAGTGTTTCAAATAACCTGTCTTGTTTTGTTTCTAATGTCCTGTGACGTCATGATGCAGAATGTGGTCACGCAGAAGGGGGACATATGGCGTCGTTTTGACACTGGCTTCGGTTCGGTTCACGCACTGCTTAATTCAAACAGTCCCGTGAACTGGTATTTCGGCATACACACTTAACTAGGGCAATTACTGCCGACGTCATACAACATAAAAACACATTACATAAAAATAAGGCCACATGTACACTCCTCCTCCTGCACTTGCGTGCAAACCCTTTTGTTCTGAACTGTTGCAGTCTCTCTTGTTGTTATTTATGTTTGTGCATGAGGGCACTGAACTGGCCTGGTTTGTGCATAACGAAGCGGAACAAACGGCGTAACAAGAAAACGTTGTAAAGACGTTGTACGTTGTATATGTTGTCTTTACTAGGTCCCGTTGTTTCTCTCTTTGTTCCGCTTCATTCATGTTTGTGGTCGGCGTACACTTTTTGTACTCAGACAGACAGACAGAGGAACTTTATTGTGTCCTGGGACGAGGGTTCCTAAAAACTCGCGGAGGGCATCGCCCGCGAAGGGGTTCGGGAGCCAAAGGCTCCAGACATTTCGCCAAAGTGCTCAGCGTGCGATCAGCTAGCAACTTTTTCTCATTTAATGTGGCGGTGCCCCCGCTTGCGCGTTTGCACAAGAAAGCATCACGTTCAACAAGACAGAATTCTTAAAATGCATCGCAAGTCCGGACCTTGCGAATCAACTTTTTGTACTACCATAATTAATTCTAACCAAACGAGTTTTCTTCAAGATTCCTAACTTTATCTCTAGTAGTCTTCGGTTAACACGAACACTAAACGAAATTTCTGTATAACACACCTCAGCAGGCGCTGTTCTCCTGCTGTTGTTCTTTCTATACACTCCCAAGTAGGTTGGGGTTTTACGTTCCAAAACCACGATATGAGTTACGAGGGACGCGGTAGTGGAGGGATCAAGTCATTTTGACCGAACCAGTGTTCTTTAGCGTGCACCTAAATCGAAGTACACGGGCCTCAAGCATTTCGCCTCCATCGGAATGCGGCCGCCGCGGTCGGGATTCGATCCCGCGACCTTCGGATGAGCAGTCGAGCACCATAACCATTAAACCGCCGTAGTGGGTATACTCTCCCAAGTGATTGCGCTTATGTTGTGAAACTTTGCTAGTGAATCTAAGTTTCTTCGTTAGATTTTTAGTTGCTATAGCCAAAGAAAAATACGTTTAAAAGCATATTGACGGCATTTCTCTGTGGCAATTTAGTTAATAATTTGGCAGAACATACTCCTATCTTTCAGGAACATGCATGTGCCACAAATGCACGAGCGTTGAGGAAAATCTATGTTAATTGTGTGCTATGGGGAACATATATATGTGGTAGTTGAAAAACATTTCTATATTGACGCTATAGTATGTGTAGTGTCATTGAAAGCTTCAATAACGCGCTGACACAGCTTAATAACAAATAACAATAAATAAGTCGCAATTTCCTTCAAGAACAAAGCCTGTACGAAATTGTAGGAAAGTGTTTATGCTACCAACCGTTCCTATTATGGTTGAGTTAAGTACAGCGTCAGTCATTTTTGTAGGAAGCTACGAGTACCCGCGTACAAGGACCAAATACGTCATCCAATTATCCTACACTAAGCATATGTGACATAGAATAACGCGGAGTATATAGATATGATAGCTTGAAAATATTTCTGCAAAATAATAACTTGCTCTCGGTTTTGTTTGGCTCAGTACCTTCACTACTGTTTCGAATTACAACTCACATTTCTTTCACGTACACCACCGTGCTATCTCGTGCTAAACAGGGGCGACGTGACTACACAATGCGCTTGTGATTACTACTGAATGAATCCATACGTAAAACAACATAATAAACTGCTTTCAACACTAATCTCACTGGATTGTGACTGGTGGACTCCGCGACTAAAATAATAACAATTATCGTGATAGTAACTATATCAGCAACAACTATACAAACACAAGTTCCCACTTTTCACGAAGGTTGCACAAGGAAGTGCAATACGTCTTTATTACACTTTCAATTTGAACAGAAGCGTGAGAAAAAAAATTAGGAGCTTGCTGCACAATTTCGGTCCTGTATAAGCAGATCATTCAACTGAATAAATAATGAAGCAATGAACAACAATACATTCGAAATGAAATCGCTGCATTTTGATGATATTGGTGTATTGATGTTTTTAGGAATGACCGCAAGAATCTCGGATTCTGACATCAGAAAATGTTTGTGCGGGATATGTGCCAACTTCGCATGATATTACAGACGAGAACTATACTGAGTGTTTTAAACGTCTATGAAACACACCAGCGTGCGTAAGGTGGCTGAATTCATCAGCGCTTATTACCTGCACTTCGACCTCGGTGCGGGTTACTATTACTAGGTGAGTGCTGAAAGACGCCGTCGATGAAGTGTCTCGCCTCGCCGTACTCCTTAGTGTTTCGTTTTCGTGAGCTCACAGCCACTGCCATAAAGGCACTCACAGCAACATTAGCCTTTGTACTTCTTAAATGTGTGCTCGGTTCACGGAATTATTATTTTTTACGTATCCGTTAAAACGTATCCACACATATACAAGACGGCCGGTTGTGTGCATGTAAAAGCCGAAGTTTTCAGTAGTTTGACCTCTTAATGCCTGCGTTTGCTTAGGCTTTACGAAAGAACCAAAGCCTTACCTTTCGGTCTCTTTTGAATTCAAACGTTAAATTGGGTAGTTTAGAACGCTTACGTCAAGTTCATAGCAAAGTCCGCCATTAAACAATCACTCTCACGTGGGCTATTCGAAGGTTTGTACTTGCTACAGTGCCTGAAATCGCGCTTAAACAAATGTTGCATCACCTACGCAAATCATTAATTGACGACGTTGACTTCTCACGTACAACTGTCCTCTGTTCGTATTTACCCACCGCGTTTTATTGTTCCTTGCGAAGTCCGTCGGAGCCCTTTGTAGTAAAATGCACGTGAACGCTGCCGGACTCGTTATCTTTGCGAATAACGTAGGCTTTCACGTAAAAATTGATGAACAAGCACAGTATCAGGAATGTCTGCACGTTAGCTATGGCGATCAGGTGTCTGGGAAAGCCACAGTCGAACAAACAGTGGTATCGACATGTGTGTGATGGACATCACAAACTGTGCAATCTGGAGCCTCGTCAGGTACTTCTTCCACCAGAGGTATTTCCTCACAGCCGGTCCCATAGTTGCCAGCAGATAGTAGGTGTACATGATGATATGCACAAACACGTTGAGGCCGAGGCCGAACGCCGGCTGTCCCTCGGGTGCGTACAGTGCCCAGTACCAGATGTTGATCGTCACGATGGTGTGGTGAATGACGTGCAGGTGAGTGATGTGGGTGAACTTCTTGCGCAGCACGAAGAACAGCGTGTCCAAGTGATCGGCGTAGCGCGCCGCGATGAAGAACCAGCCGTACTTGTAGTAGCGCGCCATCTCTTCGTCCATGTAGCCGGTGATGCCCTGGCACCACAAGCTGTAGCGGCCTCCGGGAAGGTACGTGAACTTGAGTAGCAGGTAGAGGAACCACGCGGAAACGACGACCATGAACGCGTTGTGGAATCGAATGAGGTTGATTATCCTGTAGGGTTCCCTGTTCGCCATCCATCGGGGCCCAGCAACCTTCACGAAGTACAAGTAGCCAGCGAGGAAAGGGAAACACGAACAAGGGGTTCAGAACGAGAGGATAGTTCTTCGTTCGTGGGTCTCCTTTCTCGTACACTTCCCACAGGAATCTCACGGGGGCCAAGGCAAGTGTCAGCATTGTGGAACCGCCAGGAGAAGCACACGGCAGGCGTCTGCGAAAATGAGCAGGCGGGAGGGGAAATTCACTTGTGGGAAGGAATCTAAACAGTAGGCAGGCATTGCGTCCAAACTACGTAAGAAATTGAAGCTTAATTATCGCAGAAGAGGAAACGTGGCAGTAAACTCAATAAATTTTTCTTGAAGCTAAATCTACCTGTTCCTTTACTTGTATGATAAGCTCGAGGGAATGTTAGGTCCTTAGCAGCTTAAACATGGTGTGTCACATGAGACGACGGTCTATAGAATTTTTAATGTGAGAGAAGAATACCGATCACTGAATGAACTGTGTGACTGAAAAAAAGACAATGACACTAAACAGGCAGCGGAGCACGACCCTGTAGCTTTCAAGTAAATGGTACAGTATTGAAATACTGAATGAGATATTGTCTGGCAAGTAGCTTGCATGTCTACGTCGTTGCTCTTCATATACGTGTGTCGGCCGCACGTTGTTCGAGTCTGTATTTTTGACCTTCCGCTATTTCCTTCCGTGAACGTCGTTCTGCATTGAGGCGAGTTGAATATGGGCAAGCGCGATGCCTAATTCAAACGGAATGATAAAATAGGTCTACGTTGGCAAATGGCTGGGCGATTGGTAGTTGTACTGATGTTCTATTGGTAGTTTCTGGTTGGAAGCTTGATTTAGCCGATGAACAAAAAAATTGATTTGGACGGTTGTGCGACTCCACGTATTCTGACTAAGTTGTAAAATCCACTTAAAGCCATAATTTAAAATTATATCGCTTTAACGCAAGAGTATACCACTTCTCTGAGTCACACAAAATTGGCAAAATAGCACAGGCCCAATGTTTCGTACTTACCTGACGTGGACGTGCTGCTGCCTGAAGCTGAGATTTCGGGTTGCTGCTCCTGACGAGCGTCGACTGCGCAGTGAGCCTGCGCATTCGTTCACGAGCTTTTCTTTGAGGCGCGCTAAAGCTGGATATCCTCATATTCAAGGCGACTTACCAAAGTACGATGTTTGTGTGCCTATAACTACCTGTAGAGGGCTCACAGCCAAAAACAATCTTCCTTGTATCCGCTGCTCCTGATTGGAGCAGATGAAGGTCCATTCTTCCTTACGGACCAAACAGGTAAAAGAGCGGAAACACAAGCGTCAAGAATGTTCACTGGCAGGCGCTTCACGACAGCTTATAGTTCGTTCCCTCGAATGTTGAGCATTAGGCGAGAAAACAATGCCCTAAGTGCGTACGAACGCACAGCCTTATTTTATGCGTCGATTGTTATCATAACAATTGCACGTGCAACACAACTGCTCATTATAAACAGAATACGAACAAACAAACGAACGAACGAGCAAACAAGATTTAGCGCAAATATCTGTTATTTTCCCTTGACGTTCGCAGGCTTCATTTACATGGGGAAAATTTCGTATTCCTATTGTTGAGGCCAAAATGCCGGCAAGAGTTGCGAGAGCTGCTACAGTCTATCTGAAGGGCCTATTACGCGATGCTGATGCCTAAGAATTAAATCGCCTCTGGATTGTCATTCTCACCTTAGAAAAGGAGAAGCCTTTGTTTTCTGAGCTGAGCCATACGTAACGTCATAAAACGTGACCGAGAGATGAGTTCACGCTCTAACGTAACCTCAGTCACTTACTTAGACAGCCGTTATGTAACTATGTCCTACGGAACGTGCCTGCTCTGAATTAGCACTAATCCTTTGCTAGTTCTTCCAGAGGTCGTCCATTTGCTATTTAGTCACGGTTTTTGCTCTCGTACACATAGGAAAGGGAGTGGATATTTACACATCCACATGCATTTTTTTACTTGGTTTCTCTTGTATATTTTTTGAAAGCCTGATTATCATGTTAGAGCCTTTTGAGATTCCCCCTGCTGACGTAGAAAGCACTTTTTCGAGGAAATAGTTTCATGTTAGCTGCCTATCCACTTCTACATTCGTGTCACGCTCCCTCTGTTCCTAATGAAGAACACAACATGTCTAAAACACTCCTGTGACGTAAGAGGAGATTCCCAGATCCACAAAATCGTGAAGCAGTATAGTGGGCCGCTGGTAATACAATGGCGTTGACGCCATCCTATCTGGCATTGTGTAATCACGGGAAGAGCTTCAAGTGCGCGGGTCAGATTCTCACACGCATGCTTGCATAGGCGTATCTAGCAAGGGGGGGGGGGGGGGGCAAGGAGGGCGCTAGGACCTCCCCCCCTCATTTCGATAATGGTCACGGTCGGCTGCACGCTGGTAGAGCAACAACTGAGGCATCCTTCGACACAGCAATCACGTAATTATGTAACGAAATTTGTCCTACGCTTCTGCTGTGAAGATTGTCCTGCACGTTTCACGACCACGCACTGTTGGCTCTCTGCGGTGCAAGCCGCTTATGCGATAGTTTCGCGCCTTGTGCTCCAACATTGCAGAGCAGGCTACCGCTGAGCAGGGGATCTATAACGTTAGATCAGTCTGTCATGCTTTTATTCTGCTCTATCTGGCATGGAATTTAATATCATCGGCGACGTAAATACGGGCGGAAACCAGTAAACGTTTCATGGAGCGATGAAACCTATTCCTGTTTCAGGAAATTCATTTCCTTTTAGCGAAAAAGAATAGCATAAAAGCTGCTCTTTGTGCAAGCCGCTGTGAGTCGATGAGCATGTTGAGTGTTTCAGTTTGGCCGAACTGGAAACGATAAAAGAGGTTTCAGCTGTAGTATCCCATCCACCTGTTTTACCCTTGCTTATAATACGCGTATGGTAGCTTGCAGCGCTCGCGGCGGCTTGAAACAAGGCGACGAACATGGCAGTGGACTCGAGAACATTGGGAAGCCCAGCTTTCAAGCTCGTCCCGCAACTTTATTTACCGGACCAGGGAGATTGTCAAGGTCCACGATTTTCTGGACTAAGGGGACTGAATTAACAACCACGCTGGTTGGTCTTGATTCATCTTTATTTGACATTTACAGCACAAAATAAAACACGGACGAAAAATAAGCACGCAAGCGCCGCTTAATTCTCTCTCCCTCTTTTTCAGCAAGGATGAGTTCAAAGAGTTGTATACGCGCACAAACAGCTCGACATTGTTGTACTACAGCTGCAAACATTTATAATACGCATCTGAATCTATCTCGCCAGCTGCTATAAGTGCCCGCTGCCAATACGATCATAGGGTAGGCTTCTTGAATTGCGTTCAGAAGGAGACACTGTCCGCATATTTCATAAACTCTTCATGTAGTGTTCAGCATATGAATTCGCTGCTTACTTTGCGCACGTCATTTCAACGCCATGAGATTTCACTGATTTGTGACGTCGCGCAACAAGCAGGTAATTTTATGGCACACCGAAAATGTTTGATCAATGCCGAAGAACTGATTGGCAACAATATGCCGTATGCAAAAATAAGTAGTCTATTCTCTTATCTTTTTGCGTAGTTGCGCAGAAATGGTAATTAAGAGATGGTTCATTTTTGCGCCATTTGTTGCATCGCGTTAGAAGCAGGTGCTGTGTACATGACCCAGAAAACTTCAATCGATCGTAAACAACTAATGACCAAAAGAAAACGAAACAATGCGAGGTAGCTTAACGCGACAATCGCCAATTTTTTTTTTAAAGAAAATGCATGGTTACACCGTTTGCATTGGTGTATTCCCTTGGAGTTGCCGGAGGGCCCTCCAAGAAATGTTGCAAACCGAAATACAATGCTTTTAAACAATCTACAATTCGCTTAATACCACAAATTCTTAATTTTTTGAACAATACTTGTGGTTGACAAGTTATTAATAATCGTAATGTAATAATAGTAATCATAATAATAATAATCACGCGCCAGAAGCACCATATTGACTAGGAGGAAACAAGGCAAAATATAGGAAACATACGCAAACCTGAATATGTGGAAGAAAGTGCACTATTTTTTTAGGAAAAATAAAAGGTGTAGTTATTGCTACATATAATAAAATCAACTATTAGTGAGCAGCTTTTAGACATTAACCAAATTTCATTGCACGATACAAATCTATACTACCCGGAAGGCCGCCATCGACATAATTGTATTCATGCATAAAGTTGTGTGGTTAAAAATCTGTTGCTTGTAATACTATTACCTTCGCAGCGTGTGCTGTATAAAAACTGTCCTTTCTCGATAATGATATTAAACAGTGCTAAGCAAATTCCCTCTGTGATATATATATATATATATATATATATATATATATATATATATATATATATATATACATATATATATATATATATATATATATATATATATATATATATATATATATATATATATATATATATATATATATATATATATATATATATATATATCTATATATATATATATATATATATATATATATATATATGTAAGAAAACAAGTGGGTACACGTACGAGAAAGCAATACTTTATGTTGTGCTTTCTCGTACTTGTACCCGCTTGTTTTCTTGTCCATCCCTTCCCCCACTGTAGGCTAGCATACCGCTCCTTCTAGCCTGGTTAACGGAGTACTGACACGAATTTTAAAAATTTTCGGATTGTTGCTCTAAATAAAAATACTGGTGTCAAGAAACTTAAAACAGGTATTGTAAGGCCTGGGAATGCATCGAATATACTTTAATTACCGCTACCTTAAAAAGACACTTTCGGTATCGATATCGAGGGGGCGGCTTTTCAGTGACGTTTCACAGCAGTGTGGCGCCACGGGGATACAGAAACTCGCGACGTACTGGCGGAAAATCTGTCATCTGCTTGTGGTGCACATGAACAACGGTGAGTGAATTGTCGTACAGTGACCCTGATAGTGATTTCTGCGATTTAGGCTTCATGCAGGACGCAGAGCTCGGAAACTCGCGGGACTGTGTCGACTTGTCGGGATAATGTCCATTGCAGTGGGGCTGGCTTGCAGATGCTCAACGACGAAAACTTCAAGGTCAAATTAAAATATTTTATACGTGTTCTCCGACTCCGGTGTGTGGAGAGCGTTGACACTGCATACCAAGGAAACTAAAATGTCACTTTTGCGATGTCTCCAAATCGTGTCAGTTTTCCTTTCTCTCCTGTTCCTTCCTTCCTTCCTTCCTTCCTTCCTTCCTTCCTTCCTTCCTTCCTTCCTTCCTTGAGCGTTTCTATATATCCAGCCGCGTACTTCTGGCCGCTCATGCGGTCGCCTCCTTAACTTGCTATTGACCAAGATGGACATGGAAGTGCATAAGGGTATGACGAACATAACTGTCTGGTCATGATATAATTAACGTGAAAATCCTGTCGCGTACATCATGAAACCCTTTCCTCCAGTCACGTGTGGCACATACCCGTATATCCACAGGCCGCGGTTGCGGGCATGCGCCACAGCCCTCAGGTGATTCACAGTTTATATCTACCAACGAACGGCGAGAACAGACATTGGTAATTTAAACGCGAGAGCGTTAACAAAATCCAGCATCGGCAACGTTGATCTGACGACTGTAAAGAATAAAAATCAGGGGCCGAATTCACAAAACTTGTCTTCCGTAAGTGCGTTTTCCCATTCGTCATCCGGCTTCGCTAATGATATGTCCCGCATTATGATTGGCTGAAATATTCTTTTATAAAAATATTTAGTATTAGATGTTTTTATGAATATGGGCCCGTGATGCCAGCAGGAACCGAACCCAAGCATTCTGCGTGGCAGTCAAGTATTCTACCACAGAGCCACGGCAGATATTGAAACTGCTTTGCAAAAAAAAAAAAAAAATGCTGTGGAGGAGTCATATCGGTGCAACGTTAATTGTGGTCGCCGTGATTGCTATCTAATGTTATAAAAAGATAATCAACATTACATATGTACTCCTATGATGCAGGCGTTATGTCGGGTTAACGTCAGTTGTGGTTCAATGTTGACTCCGCTTTTATAACAGCTTAAGAAACATTACATATGTCATCCTATGACTTAGCAAGCTATATTCAAGCGTTGCTCGACCTCGGAGGAATACGCTAACGGATGATATTCATGTTATCGCAACGTAGCATGCACTTTGTTGCAATAAACCTGACGTTTGTGCTCTAACATGAGGGCTGACGTTACATCAAACCAAAAGTTACCCTTTAAGCGCCAGTGTAGTCGACGTGCCTGGTAAGCCCACGATGTGCACACTACTACTCCATTTACGAAAACACGTCGATCCACCCCGTAACGCTTGGCTCAAAGCCCAAAAATGCGGCATAGACAGCTACTCGCTGACTGCTTCGCATGCAACCGATTCTCACAATGTATGGTATCTGCCGAATTTTTTGTTGTATAAAAACTATATTCATTTGAGAACAATGGCTCTCGTATATGGAGGTAAAAAAATCGGCAGACCCCACGTCTCGTGGAGAGTCGATGTCATGTGAAGGTGTAAGCGAGTAGCCGCTTACGCCGGTTATTATTATTATTATTATTATTATTATTATTATTATTATTATTATTATTATTATTATTATTATTATTATTATTATTATTATTATTATTATTATGCTTTGAGCCAAAGGACGCGAGTTGGATCCACGTCTTGGAGCACTTCATATCGGAGGCTTACCAGGCACGTCGACTGCACTGGCGCCCAAAGGGTAGCTTATGGTCCGACGTAACATTTATCGAAACGAAGTACGTCCAGCATTCGTTTGCGCATTTCTGCGGTGACGACCAACGGTTGACGACTGCTTCGTGAGTCATAGAAGTACATATTTAAAGTTTATTACATCGTTATCAAGGTGGATTGGCAACACTTAAACCACGATCGACGTCGCCCCGACATGACGCCTGTACAGGGTCTTTTTCCGAGGCACTGCCTGGACACTGTGGTAGAATATACTCGACTGGCACGCAGAATGCCTGGGTTCGAATGCCAGCCCAAACCGTGCAGTTTATACTTTGCGTCCATTTGATTTTTCGCTCACCGGCAACGCTGCCGACGCCACCGCCGAATTTTCTGCGAGAGGGTTTCCTTAGCGCTATCGCGCCAAGATTTCCAAAGTCTGTTCTCGCCGTTCCTGAGTTGATACAGACTGTGAATCACCAGTGGCTCATACCCACATCCCGTGGGACGGAGCAATCGGGCATGTGCCACACGGGACTGAGGGAAAGGGTTTCATGACGCACAGGACAGCCTTGTCACGTTATTGATGTCACTACCTGTTAATCGTGTTCGTCGTACGCTCATATACTTCTATATTAGGATAGATAGATAGATAGATAGATAGATAGATAGATAGATAGATAGATAGATAGATAGATAGATAGATAGATAGATAGATAGATAGATAGATAGATAGATAGATAGATAGATAGATAGATAGATAGATAGATAGATAGATAGATAGATAGATAGATAGATAGATAGATAGATAGATAGATAGATAGATAGATAGATAGATAGATAGATAGATAGATCTTTATTGAAAAGCAGAATGATTAGCCACTGCATATTCGCTTACTTTATATTTTGCAGGAAGTGGGAAGGAGGAGAAAGAGACTCTATAAGAGAATGTGGGCAGAAAGATTTGTATAGAAGTGAAGATAAAATGCTGGTAGATTTACCAGCGCAAAAAAGACAGCACATTTAGGAAGGACACACACACATAGCGCTGCGCTATGTGTGTGTGTCCCTCCTAAATGTGCTGTCTTTTTTGCGCTGGTAAATCTATCTTAACCATGAACCAACTCGGCCAAGCAGCCGTTTTAGCAAATTTTAATAAAATGCTGCTCTTGTAATAGCTGTCCTAGGTCAAGAAGGTAGGGAGTGTCAGCAGCTGATGTGGAATATATATAATATATATATATATATATATATATATATATATATATATATATATATATATATATATATATATATATATATATATATATATTATATATATATATATATATAAAGGAAGTGTTAATTTCAAGGGCGTGTTTTCCTTGTTATACACAATAACAATGAGAAGTAACAATGATGCCAAGGAAAGTATAGGGGGTGTTTTTTTAGTAATAAATGTAAGGTGATTGTGAAGAAAGAAAAGTGGACGAAAAGATAGCTTGCCGCGGGCAGGGACCGAACCTGCGACCTTCGAATAACGCGTTCGAATAACGGATTAATCCTTCGAATAACGGATTATTGGTCAGCTGCCAGCTCGTAATAAGTTCACGTGCTACGTGACGCCAACAAGGCAGAAAAAGAGTGTTCCACACTCGCCGTCATGGCTACTGGCGGCGCTGACTGACGCTCCCACGTTTAAATGTACACATATACCCTATAAAGTGGACGGGGGGATGGCCGCCGCGGTAGCTCAGTTGGTAGAGCATCGGACGCGTTATTCGAATGTCGCAGGTTCGGTCCCTGCCCGCGGCAAGCTATCTTTTCGTCCACTTTTCTTTCTTCACAATTACCTCACATTTATTACTAAAAAAACACCCCCTATATATATATATATATATATATATATATATATATATATATATATATATATATATATATATATATATATATATATATATATATATATATATATATATATAAAGGAACACTTATATGCACGCGACACACACTTTCTTGATTGAAGGATCAAGATTTGATTAGAAAACCAATAGATTCGATGTGCGGAAACAAGAAGTTTTGTGGTTTACGGCGTTTCGATGGGCAAGGCTAGGGACCCAGCAGAGCTTCTCTAGATTGTCCTGACATTGTTCTCGCCTGTGTTTATATTCTAGGTATTCGAACAAGATAGGGGGAAAAGCCGTGCGTTTTTTGTGCCTCGTGAAGCTAACATATAATAAATACAGTTGAAGCATAGCAGAAGCTATTTGGGCCTTTAGGTGAAGGGTACGAAGACTAAGACAGAACTGTGACTTAATACATCGGTGTACTGAATAGAGACGCCATTAACAATCCGCTTCTGCGGTAGAAATATAGGTGCTCGTCTTCTTCACAGCTTTCATTCTTTTAAGCGCAGCATTAACGCTCACACTATGATGCAGTTGTTAAGTCAGTCATTTCTGCGTGGGCCTTTGTCACTTAAACGACGGAAACACACAGCTGGCAGAGAAGTGAAATAATGGTATGTTGCATTACGGGAACAATTTAGTTTCACCGCAAGAACGTTCCTTCAAAGCTTGTGTTTGGAGACAGCTGCATATACAGCACTTCCTCAGCTGGGTGTAGTACACAAAGTACTTTAAATTGTCGGCTTTTTGTTGTAAGTAGGTATCAGGGGTCATGCTTGCTTAAAGCAAGAGTTATTTCTTGAAAGTAGAGCACCGTCTCGAGTAACTGTGCATATGTGTCAGACGCCTGCGCGCATAGAATTGTCGCCGTCATTCTTCCCTCTACGAACGTCATACACCGAATTCGTTCTCGTGGCAACGCTACGTTAACTCCTCCCACTATGCCTATGAGTTAGGGCTTTTGTTTTGCCATAGCTTGTAAGCTGTGGAGGGCACAAATAAATAAGTAAATAAATAAATAAATACACACGCGCGCACACACACACACACGCGCGCGCGCGCACGCGCGCACACACACACACAAACACACACACACACACACACACACACACACGCACACACACACACACACACACACACACACACACAATGAAATAACGTTTTCCATTGTTCAGTCAGGTCGCTTCCAGTGAAATTGTGCCTACGTCGTGTCATAAATAGTTGCAATATGGGCCACCAAACAAGAACAGTGTTCTTCGTAACCACAAATAAGCTTGGAAGCTTGTCTTAAGACGATTTGCAGAGCGTGTGAGATCTCGACATCATCATTAAAGGTAGCGCAAACCACACGGACACAGAAGAGGAGCGCGCGTACACACCGCAAAATCTCGACATATTTGGTATTTCTAAAAGACATTGTCAGAGTTGTCGCCACTTCTCGAACACGAACGCTTACAGCTCACACTTCTTGGTCTCTATCTGTGACTTCCATTGACTTGTCGCGCCCTCTTTCGACTGGTCAAAGAGCCAAGCGAAAGAGGAAGAGGAAAATGAATCCCGGCGGATGGCGTGCGCAACGAGCGTGACATGGCTGGTAGAGCTGTTTCAGGTCAATTCTGGCAGGGCCCATCGCGGTGGTATGGTGGTTATGGTGCTCGACTTCTGACCCGAAGGTCGCGGGTTCAAATCCCGGCCGCGGCGGCCGCATTTCGATGAAGGCAAAATGCTAGACGCCGGTGTATTTAGATCTAGGTGCACGTTAAAAAAACCCCGAAGCCCTCCACTACAGCGTCTCTCATAATCATATCGCAGTTTTGGGGCGCAAAGCTCCAATAATTATTAATGTTATTTCGACAGTGCCGGGACAAGCGGGCAGCTTTTAAAACGTGCTGGCTTTCCGACAATGCATTATTACACCGAAAGTGGCGGACAGCACATCGATGCAATGAATACTACAGGGGAAATGGCGCATTGTTCTTGATTTTGGGCATTTCTGCGCACGACAGTCATACCTATAACAAGAAAGCGCCACAATACTCCCAGCTTATCACTATTATAACGATATACATGCCTTCCCATTACTGGCAATTGCGCATTACAGGCTATTCTGCTCGGTATTCTTCAAACGGGTCCATTGCCCCGTCACCCCATGTTACTGCGCTAAACACTTATGTGCGCGAAACTACAGTGATCTACTACAAGGCTTTAAAACTTGTACGTATATTGGAGACGAATGGGGGATGGTTCCCTGGTTCCCGTGCGAGGGAACCTAAAGCTGGCGCACAGCCGAAAGGTGCCCAGCAACGCTTCGAAGAAACTGTTTAATGAGAATGCGCAAAGTTGCGCGACTGAGACACCGACAGAAGGGAGACGCGATTAGACACATGAAGCGCAAAACATATTGCGCTTCCTGTGTTCAGTCGTGACTCCCTACTGTCCCTGTCTCAGTCGTGCAACCTCGTGCATTCTAATGACAAACCAACAGGCCCCAATTGCAATCTTAGTGTTTAATGAGATTTGATTAGGAAACAGGGAAACCTCTCACGCACAGATCGGTGAAGGGGTGACTCAACGGGACTGTAGACACGGTTCTTTTATTACTGTTCTCGCGTGTATTTATTTTTTGGGGAGGGAGAAGGAGAAGTTGGATGTAGACAGAGCTGGCGCGATGTGATAGAGGTGCGCTCGATGAGCCAAAAACAATGAGATTCAGCATGCGTAAGTAAAGGTGCGAAGCAGATGCGCGGCTATGAGGCCACTCAGAAAAGAAGCGAGCCACGTGTTGCTTGCACAGTACATAGAACTGGAAGTACCAAAGTTTAATAACCGACATTGAAGGTTACAGCACAGCGGCTGTGTTGTGTCCCCTCTCCTGCCCGCGTTCAATTCGCGCTGCGCAAAGTCACGTCGATATTCAATCACCAACTCGCCCAAGCTATCACTCCATAAAGTCGCACAATTAGACCTGCCGGTGCCTATATCGGCAGAGACAAACAGACGATGACAAGGGCACGTGGAGCGAAAGGCAACGTGCAGCCACTTATTCATACATATATATATGCATCACTTTCTTCTCTCATGCCGCCGCTTTGCCTGCCTCCACAGATTGTTTCTTGAAATTCTGACTGGTAAGCCGGGCTTAACACTCACTACATCAAACCTGTCGTCTTTTAGAACAAATGCCCTTTGTGCAAGCCGCAGCGCTATTCTGACTGCGCTACACAAATTCCTTGAAGCATCCCGAA
This sequence comes from Rhipicephalus sanguineus, assembly GCF_013339695.2. NCBI lineage: Eukaryota > Metazoa > Arthropoda > Arachnida > Ixodida > Ixodidae > Rhipicephalus > Rhipicephalus sanguineus. Next base: position 88,049,145 of record NC_051177.1, read on the forward strand.
GACTACGCTGTAAGTGCGTCCGACCACAGGAAACTTTTTTTTACCAATTCTTTTTATTTGTTTCTCTTCGAACATTCACTCTACAATATTATTTACATCCAGTTTCATACTATCTCTTTTTTATGTTCTGTAGCCTTTAGTATCGCTTTGATTCTTCTTCATGCATTTTCCTTATAATATGAAACGGAGCCAATACCCCTCGTAGGTATGAGGCAGTTTTCCTATTAAACAAAACAAAACATGTCCAGTCTTGTTGCTCTTTAGAGCAGCAACCTAGAGCATAAACTTTTTAGTTTGTTTGTTATTCGTTATCCAACGCACACTTTTATTAGCCATAACATTGACATACTACAGAGGTGTGTTAGTTCCCAGTTAGTGTGTTAAAGTGGAGGCAGGTGTGTAGGTGGTAAGTACGTGACCATTCGCATGAAACCTGCGAGCACGCACCTGGAAACAGTATTTTATGAGAGTCCCCGGTTGTCGCCTTTTTCACAAAGTTCCCAGCACACTTTTTCGTTCATCTTCAGAACTGAATGTGAACATTGGGCCCGGTCTCCAGAGCACTGCTAAATCGAAACACCGCAGGATAACTGCAAAAAACGCGCCCACACAGCACAGCGATCGAGCTTGAGAGCTATACTGTATATCACAGTCTCAGCGTTGTGCCAAGCAGCACCTATGGCCACCAGGAACGATTCCTGTACACTTTTTTTTAGAAAAGGTTTCGGCACATCTTACCATCTTGCTTACCCCTTTTCCGCGCTTGTGCGTACACCTGTAACTCTAATTTCGCTAAAGCAGTACCAACTTATTGACTTTTCTTGCCGTTCGAGCTGTTTGCTGACGTCTCAGTTCGAGCGTCTCCGCTTGCCGCTCCATCGTACTTTGCCGCCGCCTTTGCCCTTCTCAGCGCTGTGTTTTCCTTTTCCCGCATGTACGACTTGATGTAGAAGTTGACAAACAAGGTCAGCACCAGTACGGTCTGCGCGTTCGCTACATGAATAAGGTGACGCGGGAAGCCGCAGTCCACGAACAGGGGAATCGACATGTGCACCAGGAATATGACGAACTGCACAATCTGCAACGTGGTCAGATACTTTTTCCACCACAGATACTTTTGCACCGACGGTCCCAGTGTGGCCAGGAAGTAGTAGGTGTACATGACCACGTGGACGAACGCGTTTATGGCAAGGCCCAATGCGGGTTGACCTTCCGGGGCGTACAGCACCCAGAACCAGCAGTTTACCGCCACGATGGTGTGGTGAATGACGTGGAGGTGCGTGATCTGGTTGAACTTCTTGCGCAGCACGAAGAAGACGGTGTCCAAAAGGTCGGCGTACCTCACGGCTATGTACCACCACCCGTTGCGGTATTGTTGTTCCAGTCGCTCGTCCATGTAGCCGGTGATGCCCTGGCACCATAGGCTGTAGCGGCCAGTGGGCAGGTACGTCTCGTACAGCACAATGTAGCAGAACTTGGCATTGAGTACGACCATTGCGAGGTTGTAGAAGCGGATGAGATTGGTTATCTCGAATGGAGGCCGGTCTTTCATCCAACGTGGACCGAGAATCTTGACGAAGTATAGGTAGAAGAGGATGAGTGGAAAGACGAACATGGGGTTCATGACTAGAGGATAGTCGCGAGTTCTGGGGTCGCCCCATTCTTGGACTTGAGTTACGAGGGTGATGGGGTTCCAGCTCATGGTCTTGTTAACGTTGATGGTGAATGTTCCTGTGTTAGAATTCATGGCTGGTAGATAGGCTTCTGCTGAGCTTCTGGAAGATGAATTATAGACAAATTTTATTCGTTGTCGTTGTTTTAGCTCAATGTGTTGCTCATCACGTTCATGAAATAATTGAAACCTGCGTCTTTCTATTATTTTGAACTGAGTATATTCTAGTGGCATGTGTATCTTCAATAAGCCTAACAGTTAGCCAATAAAATAACGTAAGCAACAATATTGAGCCTTCAGCGTGTGTCGAGCATTTTCTACAAAACATTTGCTTTTTTTTCGAACAGGCAGGACGGCTTGTCTAAAGTATTGCATGTATGAAAATGTTGATCTTCGGGACTAGGAATTGAAATAGTATTTAACGCGTAATTGGAATTTCTTTATAGTTTTTTTAAGAACCCGCTTCACAAAAATTGGCGCTATTTTCGCTAGCTCGCGGGTATTACGTGCTGTCAGTCAGCCTTAACATCGGTAAAAGCGTAAGAAGAAACTCACCTTTCAGAACAGTGCGGTCTCAAGACACGAATTCCGTCCACCAGAAAGACTTCTGGCCACTGACTCTCGGTAACGTTCTATTATCCTAGGTCAAGACGACAACTGCTACGAGAGGTCTCACTTTCGCGGCCGCATGTTCGAATAGATCCTGCTACACCCACGAGTTTCTTTCTTACCGCTCCAGCTTGAAGACAACTGCCCTTACACTTACTCTTTAAAGTGAATTGTTGGTTTTTTTTCCCCTGTTTGCTGCGTCAGCGAGACACCCCTGTCTTCAAGCCCAAGCGAAAACCGGAGGTGACGTTTCGCGCCTTCTTTTTCTTATAGTAAATTACGCTTTTGTCGCATTTATTTTTCTTTTTGGTTTCGCTCGAGAATTGTTCTACACACATAACACACAACGACTCTTAGAAAGGGGAAAAAAGCGTACGCGTAAATGCAAACTTGGTGCTGCCTAATTGAGGCCACGTTGTCAAGGCAACGAGCCATTGTCTTTTCGTCTAACCCGTGTCTGGAATTAAACGTATGAGGGAAAACTGCTTGCGTGCGGGCTCCGCGTAGTTGTGACGCGGGAAGGATTTTCGTCCGCAACGCCTTGAGCCGTGGAATGAGTTTGGAAGTGTCTCTACACGGTATAGGTATACTTGTGGGTGTGGTTTGAACCGTTTGAGCGTAAGTCAGTTGGAAAAACAAAAGAAGCCACGTGTTCTGTTTTTAGTACAGCTGCGCGAGGGTGCTTTCATGCTGTAAATGAGGAATGATGATTAGGAGGAAAGAAACGAAACGAGGGATAACATTCCCAGGGTCTTCTCCAGAAGAAGACCGCTAGAGACGTGGCCGTAAGAGAACGTCAACGAGAACGTCAACATAGAGCTGTGACGTAGTACTTCGCAAGTGGCTAATTAATCGAACTGATGACGTTTCTCAAACGTCATCTTTACGAAATTTAGAAAAAAATATAAAGAAAGAACAGAGCTAATATAATATTAATTGTTGGGGTTTTATGTCCCCAAACCAGGATATGATTATGAGATACGCCCGTAGTGGAGGGCTCCGGAAATTTCGACCAGCTGGGTTTTTTTAACGTGCGCCTCAATCTAAGCACGCGGACCCCTAGCATTACGCCTCGATCGAAATGAGGCCGCCGCGGCCGCGATTCGATCCCGCGACCTTGAGGTCAGCAGTCAAGCGCCACAACCACGAGACCACCGTGGTGGGTTGAAAGAACAGAGCTACAAGTTACGCCTGAAGTTAAAGTATTCCCTAGTGAGCAAGAGGGTAGATATCCTGTTTATGAAAGAAGGATGCATCAGACTTCCTCTTATATTTAGTGTAAAGAACGGATATACTTTATGGGTCCACGTTAAAGCGAACATCTGTCGAAATTTGTCCCAGAATTGCTCTCGATGTTAGGTGTACACGCACCCCCGCCCTCCCCGCCATTTCCTCAACACGCACACAAACGTGCGAATGCACAGAACGCACGCACTGTCACGCACAGACACAAGTTTTCAGAGTTTTGCCTAACGCGGGCATCGTCACCAACCAGTTTTTTATATTTTCACTCAGGGCCTGTGAACTAAGATACTATCTTGCTCTAATTACGACTCGTTTTTGTTCTACCGACATGCCACACTGATAAGTACGTACCACGCGTTTTATATTATTCACTGCAACACAAGGAGAGTGCTCAAGTGACATCAACTTGCCTGCCCTCACGTCTTTTCCCTGGAGGAAAGTGCACATAGGCATTTTGTGGGCAAGAGAAAACAAGTATGATATTGTATCGTGTGCCTTGTTGAAACAGCGACAAATGTTCCATTTTCTTTCCTGTGTTTCATTTCCTTCTAAACACTATATACGCAAGAAATAAATACAGAAGCGCATTTCGAAACAAGCAAATATGTGAATATATAGCTCTAGGTACCACCCCGCTACGGGCCCTTGCGTTAGATAAACCTGTGCTTAATTGTGTCGATTTCTAGCTGTAAAACACACTCCTTTGATAGACAATGTATTTTTACTTGTCATTATTTCACGCCAAGTACACGTGAAAGCTCTCACCGCTCTCTCGCCCTTCTTTTCTCCTCGAAGCAAAGAAAAAAAAAATCACAGCATATCCACGGAGTCAATGATGATGAATGGGCGAAGCTGCTGAGGTTCATCGGTAATCCGTGAATCTTCCGTGAATTCTGGCCAGTACATCATCACTAGTAACACAAAGACACACTTGCTGCAGTATCTGACCCGCAAAAGTTGCCACATTAAACTTCTCTGGCGTGCGTGGAGAACGCTCTCTTTCCTTCGCCAAACGCCAATGGCTTATCGTGCCCCTACTAAGATGGCGGGTGCAGCCGCCATCTTTTGGTGGGCACGGCTTCACTATTGCGCAATAATCGCCACTCCAGCAATTTTTTTTAACCTCCTTGGCGTGGCTCCGCTAGGTACCGCCGCCATCACGCCTGCGCAGCGCACAAGCAGACGACGCGCAAGCACGAGAGCGCATAGAAACGCAAACTTTACCACCGCAGCGAGGAGCAGCGATGTCGCACCTTTATTGCGGCGTGAAGTGGTGCGATTCCTCGGGGAATGAAGGCGAACACTTCTTCAGAATCCCTGCTGACCACAGGTATTGATACGTTCACTATTATATATTTCCCAAGATGTTCGCAAAGTTTTGATTTGGCTGTCGTTGACCGTTATGATTTTAAACTGCTGAAAACAGCGAATTTTCTTGCTGCCATTCTTTGCTGCAGCTATCTGTTTGAGAAATGGTTACGATAATAAGTTAAAATTAGTGGGCGGGCTGCAGTTTGTGGCTCGACGCGGCATCACCTCCCAAAAGCGGAGCTGTTCGCTAGTTATGGTTGCTCACGTTAGTATATATGTGCGTGCCTCAGTGCCTGACGTTACCTCTACTATCTCATGAAAGCTAAAGAATTCGGATTACCGTGTCATGCAATCGTGTCTTCAGGGTGTTTTGTTACGTGTTACTTTAACTTATGCGTGCTAGTAACATTAACGGAGTGGGATAGTTGTTGTGCTCGCTGCAGCTGTTTCTTTAAGAGCTTTAATGCGTGCGTATGCATCACGTCCGTGTAGTTTTTGGGTGGTGCTCGCAGCCGACGAAAGTATCGCTTGCAAAGTTATTGCGGAGGCCCCAGTAGCGAACTCGGGACACTGCCCTCAGATTCGAATGTGTGCTGCGGTGTTGCACAAGTGAAAACCACCGCGTTCCTCATCTGTGTGTCTGTTTACACACCGACCGCCTGCTCGGATTTTTGTCGCCGTAAATTGTCCTCATTCCTTCCCTTCGGCGTACCTTGCCGTGCTGCTCGACGGGGGACCTTGAACCAAGCGTGATACCCACCTGCCCCTTTTCGCTCTCGGGAAGCTCCCGGAAACAGTTTCGCTTATCTCTTCATTACTCCCTCGTGATGCTTCCAACGGGCGAAGGCATGGCCAAGCTCGGTTTTGGATGTTCATGAAACAGGCCGCGCTTATCACGCGGGGCCACTTTTTTTTTTCCTCTCTAATCTGGACCCATCCCCACCGCCACCCTTTCACTTTTCTGTATTTTTTTTTTCAATGCGCTGTTTGCGCTTAGCGTTTACACACCATAATTCCTTATAAGCTTACAATATCGTTTCGACTCGCAAAAGCAGTGGAAAAACAAGAACTCGATCGAGTTGTGTTTCATATATCAAGTTTTAATTCAGAGAATATTGTCGGGATATATGTAATTATCTGTAATTATAATTTAGTGGAGATTAAAAACAAGCACATTTATTAAGCTTAGTGCCATGCCTTTAAAAGCTTGCAAGTGTATTTACTCTACCAGCTGTTTTTTCACTGTAGGGTGACTAAGTTCGAGTACTTTAATTGCAGACAACCAGTTTACCGCAAGCGAGTTGCTGTCCCTGCTGCTGAGACTGCCCCCCTAGTGTGGAAGGTAGGTGTACCGAACAAGGATCTGTTTCACCTTTCTGCTTGGAATGAAAGGGTACAGAATATTTGGTTGGTGGTGCCACTGTAATACTGCACGAATAGCTTGCAAAAAATAAAAACAAAGAGCGGTACTATTTTGTATTCTACACCTGCACACTTGAGCAGATTGTTCTCTGAAATTAGAACAGTAGGTAGAAATGCCACAGCTGTTTTTCAATTACCAGTGCTATGAGAACAATTGCTGTGCGTTAACCTTAATGCAGGAAATGTACTCTAGGGGAAAAAAAATGTTGTTAGCTTGCACTCATAGAGTAGCATTTTGCATGCTTTCCAGTAAGAATGTCTGAGTGCACTGTTTACATGGTATGGATGAACTGATAGCATGCTGCACAGACGCAAAATGAAGAAACAGGGAGATAGAGCAGCGAAAATGGCTTTTGGCATCTCACAGTATAAATAGTTTGTACTCTGTCCTGTTTCCGTCCTTACTCCTCTAGTGTTTGTGGAGCTCGGTATGAGTTCACAACAAACCAACCTCCCTGCAAGAAAACTTTGTTGCGTGGTATAGATATCTTTTCTTTTTCTGCATCAATGCATAGACTCAGTGCTTTCTTTGTTGAGCTCATTCCATAGAGATGAAAACACTGAGTAGTTTTCCTCAGGCACATGTGAAAATTGCTCCATAAGTCTGTTGCTCAGTATTCACACGTGCAATGCAAAGTGAGGGTAATAAAATACCTGCTCGCCAGCCTTTCATAGCATATTTATTTCTTTTTCAACAGCCGCTTCGCCAAGCACACCCACAAGAAGGCCCACACCACCGTCACAGGTTTCACCAAGTGATGGTAAGTGCAAAAAGTGAGAGAGAGAATTATTGCAAAGTACACATCCTGCATCTGCATAAGGAAGTATGGACCAGTAGTCTTGATGTTTTCCTAGTAGATATGGACACCTAAGCCTGTGTAATATTGTCACAACCTATAATGTTGACAAAACCATACATATAGTTCAGGGCCTGCAACCCGTGATTTAGTTCACGCAATTATTTATATTTCAAATATAAGGTGGGTGCAGTTGGACCTACATTGTTCACACTGAAAATTGTGCTGTCCGATCTGTTGTGATGAGAGTAGCTCTGCGAGATAGGCCAGCATAATATGATGCACAATCAAGGTGTGCATTCATGTAAATGTGGCTTATGCAGCCCAGATAGCTATTTATGAGATGAATAATTCAAAATCCTCCACTTTGTAAATGTCATTGCCTCTGTTCAGCATTTCATGAAATGTTCATTTTTGCAATGCTTTGTGATATTTCCTTAATCATGGATGATTCATTGAAGATAAAATGCTTGGAATGTATAAATCAATTATGATTCCTGTCTCAGTCGCAGAATACACATTGCTTCCAATGAAAAATGGCATGGCAGCACATAGTGGTCCGTATATTAGTAGCCCTGCGATTGCCCCCTGATAGCTTAATCGTGATTTTTTTTTCTCTACAAGACTGATGAAAGCCTATACCTTCGCATTCTTCCATGTCTTTTTTTTTTTTTTTCAGCTGAGCCTGGTCCGAGCGGCCTCCAATTTTCCAAGGAGGGAAGCAGCGCGGAGCAGATGCAAGAAACGCCAAAAAAGTGGGCGAAGAAAACGCAGCTCTGTGCACACCCTTCGCTCCAAAAAGAAGCTGCTAACACTTCACTCACGAAGTGAAAGGTACCGCAAGGCAGTCGGTCAGATGAAAAAAAGGGACGAGGCGAGGCGAGTAACGCAGCAGGAGGTTTTAAACAAGCTTGAACCGGATTTGTCAAAGGACCTTTATTGAACTGCTTAAAGCACGAATCAGGCTTGGTACATTCCCAAAATAAAAAAAAACATTGGTCCAAATGGATGAAACAATTCACTCTCAATTCACGCTTCCTCAGAGAAATGCTTCACTTGCCACATGTGCGGACACTCAGATGCTGGCTGGCAGACATCCCAATGACACCTGGTATAATTCCAGGTGCCATGGATGCAATATAATCAATCATTAAAGCTTGGCTTCTGCAAGACAAAGCATGCTGTCTTTTATTCGATTAAATAGCCTTGAAAAGACATTTGATGTACGATCAATCAAAAGATATAGTGATTGGCTACACATATGATGGAAACACAAGGACTTCTCGTGTGGCAAATGCAGCCATTCTAATGGCTGTGTCTGGCATATCGAGAATTTGGATGCAGCCAGTAGCCTTTGCAGTGTCCCGCAATGCAACGTCAGCTCTTGCAATGCACAAGCTGCTATTAGATGTAATTATGCAGCTTGAAAAAAAAGGTCTTTTGGTAGAAGTGATCATCTATGATCAAGGGTCAAACAATGTCAGCCTGTCAAGAATGCTGATCCATTCTCTTCATGAACCATGTTTTACTGTCAACAACTGCAAACTATACTTCATGTATGACATCCCACACCTGATGAAATGCACGCGGAATAATTTGAGAAAACACAAGCTCACGATTGGCTTCGAGGTTGTTGACTGGGCGTACATTGAAACCTTTTACAAAAATACTCGCAAATCACGCCTCTAACACACCAACTGAACATCTAAAAAAGAAAGATTGCCAAGGAAGCTCAAAGAGCAACATATCTACAAGATGCCCTTTGCTGACACACGTCCGCTGGATAAAAAGTGCGCTTTTTCATCCAGCGGCCGTGGCTGACATAAGAGTGAAGTATGCCACGCAAGTATTCAGTGAATCTGTCTCTGAGGCACTCCTCACTCTCATTGCCATTCAAGAGCTTCCTCTTGATGCTAAATTTACAGCTCTGTTCACAGAAAGAATGGATAAGATTTTTGACAGCCAGAACAGTTCGACCCTAAAAAATCAGGACGATAAGTTGCGGTATGCAATGATTGATGGGTCGGAACACCGTGCTTCCCTTGAGTCATGCATCAGTTGGATTGCCCAATGGCACTTTGGTAGTCCTCGGGACAAGCAGCCGCGCACTGTCAAAGGTTGGCAGATTACAATCAAAGCCTTGTTGTTGCTATGGACTGATTTAAAAGAGGACTTTGATTTCACTCATCTTTTCACACGTTGATTGCAGCAAGATCCCCTAGAAAACTTTTTTGGAATCATTTGTCAAAAACATGGCTGCAATGAGACACCAAATGTGTACCAATTCGTGGCGGCTCTAAAACATATTTGGATTGGCAAGCTCTTCAAGCTTTCTCAAGGAAACTGTGAGGTGACAACAGTTGCTTTCCTCAGCAACTTGGAGAGTGCATCTGCATTGTTGTCAACTAGCAGCACACCAACCACAAGCCACAGCACGCAGCAGGCCTCTGATTCATCTGATCTGCAGGCATCTTCACAAGATGCGACCGACATGGTGTATGAAAATGTTGTGTACCATGTCGCTGGTACTCTTGTGAACAGCTTTCTTGAACTGAGGACTCGTGAGTGCATATGTGAGAGAACACTCCTTGAAGTGGATGGTGGCTCTCTCCATGGACGACACCAATTCTTTGCACTACTCAAGGAAAGTGGTGTACCCGAGAAACTCCTCGGTTCCATTGCAGTAACCTCTGAATCATGTCTGAATTACATAAAGGAATTAGATTCGGCCTTCAGACATGAAATCAACTATTGCGCACATTTTTCCAATGTGTGCAAAAATCTGGTGGAAAGGATGCCAATCCGGCAAGCTATTTTCTGTTCAGTTGGCTGCACTGAGAAATTTCCTAAAATATTCTGCCGCACAAGGCTACATTGGCACATTACATTTGTAAACAAAAACACACAAGAAACAAAGTCAAGGCACAGTGCTGCTGCCAGCAAAAACGTAAAGTAGCGGGCTAAATTTATCCTGTGCCTTTCTAGAACATGATTATGTAAATTGGATTTCTAGTGCAGCCTTCTGCACCCATTTCCTATCCATTTTTTAGATGTGTTGCACTATTTTTTTATGTGTATATGTACGTATTTTTATGTGTATATGTATATTTTATGTAGGTATATATTTATATATGTGTATTTATAATTCTGCTGTGGTTGTATGTAATGCATTGACTACTTTTGCTCCTGCTGCGTTGCTTTTCTATTATACAAGTTTAACCGACTAACTTTTTTTTGAAGCCTTGTGTGCCCCTATCAGCATGAGTATTACAACCAGAGGTTCTGGATTGCTTTAGTATTGGGAAATGCCAACACTTCCCAAAATGCACTGGAAAACCCTGCTTTCTTTCTGTTTGCTTGACATGGTTTGGAAGGCAATCAAACATCCAGCCTCCCAAAAAATGCCAAAATTTATATAATACTGACAACTCGTTTTACACTGAAGCAGTCTTTACAAACAGTAACAGTGTGATTAACTCACAATGAACGTTGCAAAAATAGGTTGATTAATAAAAAATGTGGAGGTTTTATGTCCAAAAACCATGATACAAATATGAGGCATGCAGTAGTGGAGCACTTCAGATATTTTGAGCACCTGGCGTTTTTTTAACGTGCACCTAAATCTAGGCAGATTTGGCCTCAAGCATATTGCATCCATTGATATGCAGCAGGGATTCAATCCCACTACGTTTGGGCCAGCAGTTGAGCACCGTAACCACTAGACCACTGCGACGGGCCACGAAGTTTGAAGCATGCATGAATTCAGGTGCTCACCAAGTCCAAAAGATTTTCAGCACCCAGGGGCTCTGTCACTTTTCAATTACAAACCTCTGGTCATGACTGTTGTGCCACTGCAAAGAACTGATGGTGTCAGCTATTCACAGGCATAAAAGATACATTGATGAAGTGCTCAGCTCTGTGAGGATTCCAGAGGGGTTTGTGCAGAAGCTGCGACTCGGTTGACATGCATGTTAGTTTGAAATAGAAGCATGCATCCATACTCACTGACACTATTCACAACGTACTGTTTGTGTAGAGCAACTGTGTTTCTTGTTTAACTAAACTCTGCAAACTCCGACATTCCACTTCCTGAACCAACGAATGACAAGCGATGCAGTTCTAGTTAGTGACACATTATGATGAAACTGTGCAGCGTTCCCCATCTGCAATTTAAGTACTGCTCAGAAAATCTTCTGACATTGTGATGGATCCAACATGATACCTGGTAGAAAAATAATAGGGAAGCTGCGTTCAACTTCGCACTTTACTCTACTTATTTCTTTGATAAGATGCTTATCTTCGTGTATATTTCATGTTACCTTGAGTATTGCGCACCACTTCCAACTTAACTAATGACCTGTGATCATTCCTGTTGTTCACCAGTCACAACCACAATGTTTCCACAAATTTCAAAGGTCACCTCTGCAACTGAGTCCGGACAATTCTTCGTTGCGTTTTTCTCCCTTTATTACTTGAAAATTAAAGCATCGCGTGTCTTGTTCACATCACGTGAGCTTGCCTGCAACACATTTACCTGGAGGAAAACATGATCAGGGATAGCTGAGCCAAATGGTAGATTTGTCTCACTGCTTTTACAAAATAATATGCTGTAGTACTGCAGCATATTATGACATTGATATACTTATGCTCCATGGGTTCGTCTACATGAGCCAAAGGCTATGACTGTTAGGTGCACTTTCTGTGTACATATATGCAAAAGTATGTGTGTGTGTGTGTATGTGCAAAAGACAATGACACAACGCAGGGCAATAAAAAAAAGTACAGGAAAGGGTGTTTTTCCTATACCCCTTGTTTTCTTCGGCTTGCGTTGCGTCATTATCTTTTGCACAGTATGAACCAACCATTCGAACAACTTGTTTTGTTATGATATATTTCAATGCGCGGGATTGTTTCGCTTCATGCTGTTAGTCATAGTCTATACAACTAGTATGTGTACACTTATTTACGCTGGTGTAGCACTTCTTTATATGCTTACCCTGCTTATGTGATTGTATTATGCGTTTTCGTATCCTATTTATATTGTACGCGTGCTCGATGTACGCATTCCTGTATTCAGGTTTTACCACAGCAGTATTTCGAATCTTTTTCGTTTTCTTTTGTTATTATTACCAATATTATAGCCCAAATATTGCCTAAATGTGCAGCAATTTACGTTTCCCTCAATAAAATGTCATGTGAAGAAAGTTATATGCGCTTTTTGCTTCTCGAGCGAGCGCCGAAAGCGGCTGCTATGCAGCTGCGACGGCGCCGCTCGCCACCATTCGCCATGCTACCACAGAGGCTACAACGAAGCAGAAAAACAACTACACACATTACGTACGTACATCGGCAATAAAGAGAGAAGACAGTGCAGTAGCAATTAGTGCGCAAACGCTCGAACCGACGTCGCGGCCGCGGAGCCGGCGGCACCACGAGCGAGGAAGCGACCGCATACGGGCGCGGCCATATTGGATTTTTTTCTTTCGGATTGGCTCGCCTCCAGCAGAAATCCAAAATCCAGTCAATTACTGCCCATCCCAGGAACCGCCACCGTCGCCGGAAGCGGAAAAATCACAGCATATCCACGGAGTGAATGATGATGAGTGGGCGAAGCTGCGGAGGTTCATCGGTAAACCGTGAATCTTCCGTGAATTCTGCCCAGTACATCATCACCGACGTGAGATCGGGCGCGTTTATACTAAAGGTTCGATGAGTTATGACGACTTGCAGCTCACTTTAATTTTACATGTACGCTGTGAATTTTCATTGTTTAGAAAACCATTGCTTTAGAAAACATGTGGCGTCTTTCGTTAAGCAGCTGGCGTCTTTTCGTTTTGCTTTAGAAACATCTGGCGTTCTTTCGTTTTGCTTTTACAAAACATCTGGCGTCTTTCGTAGGTTTATTTCATCAATCAACGGCGTTTTGAACAAAATTTTTATTGTTTAATCACGCACAGGAGAAATCTCACCAGGCACTACCTTGGAGGTAAACAATGGCTGCTAATGGGAATGAGAGACAGAAGAAGTCGGCTTTTAGCTAACACTTACACTTCTACTTCTACTAACGTTTCCTACTGGAACATGCCAATGGCTGCTAATGGGGAATGAGAGACAGAAGAATTCGGCTTTTAGTTAACGCGCACGCTGTGAATTTTTTATTGTTCAACAACGCACAGGAAAAATCTCCCACCGGCACCACCTTGGAGGTCAAAGCGTAAGACTGGTTACGCACTACGACTACGACTACGAGGGACGAACGGGTGCCGCCTTAAGGAGCTTCGCCCCTAAAACGTCCCCATTGGCCCTATGGGTATGTCACTCCACTGCTACGACTACTACGACTACGACTACGAGGGACGAACGGGTGCCGCCTTAAGGAGCTTCGCCCCTAAAAAAAAATAGAACGCTGATCAGGCTCACACTGACCAAATTAGCAATTTACGGGGTGCAATACAAACAAACAAACAAACAAACAAACAAACTCGCGAGCAGTACGAGAAACACTGTGAGATTAAATAAAATGCAGCTACTATCTGCCAAGGAGTTGAGAAAAATGGTTCAAGGGAATGCCGTTAGAGCCAAGATGTTACGACAAGTGGACTTGCCTTCGTCAAGGCGGCCACTTCCTGACAAGTCTACTAACCGAAACGTCGGCCCCAGCGACATCCCCGGTTCAACAATTTTTCATCACTTCATGCCTCCATCTTCCACTGTATTTGTTGTCTTATTTGGATTATATACTTAGGTGCGGTCAGATAATGCGGATCATTTTTTCTGTGCTACCTATTGGATTTATACTATTTTCGTTGGAGCCCACGATGTAAACACCGATACTAGACTGTAGTAATAATGAGAGGCAACCCAAAATATGCCACGTGAATCTTTATAAGGGGATTGAGGGAACCGTTTCTTTTTTTTTTTTTTTTGTTACAGCTTATCATATGAAACCAACGAGCGGATGAAACAACTCACCTCCGGTGGGAATCGAAGGTTGTGGGCTCGGTCCCTACTTTTTCGTCCATTTTACTTCACCTTATCTCATAATTATTAGACTTCAAAGAAAAGCTACAAATAATGCCCCCCTTCATTCCTTGGCTTCATATGATTGGGTCAAACAAAAGAAAGGGCCACTTGATTCGTGACGAGGATGCTAAGATGCTCATCACGTTAGCACACCGCGGTATGCTATAACTTTCTAATATCCTCCGTGTACACAAGCGCGTTCAAATGCCTGGCGAGTTTTCCACAGCCCAAATTTCTTTCTGAAGAACTTCCCTTTTCCCTGCAGCTCCGACGTCCACCCGCACTTCAGTGACGCGAAGCTTCGCTTCTCTGTTGGCTTTCGTTGCGAATTGTCTTAACGAAGGCATACACAACATTAATTGCAGTGACAGCACACGGCATGAGGCATTCCGAAGGAAGCATCAACCATTTGTTATGCCACTGCCACTTTCTGACGAATTGCGACGACTGGACGATCGGCCGATCTCCGTGAAGGTGCTGCTAGCACACCGTATACCCATGGCTCGTCGACTCACAAGGTAGTGAAGGCACCTTTGTGCTTCTCGAAGACGACTGGCTTGCGCGAGCGCCTCTGACTGATGGTGCAATCCTGCATGTGGCAGAGCACTGATCGCTCATTTCGTTCTTTCCTCGTCTCCTCTCTCTTATCTTTCCCATTTCCCAAGCGTAGGGTAGCCAAACGAGCATTTTTCTGGTTAAACTTTCTGCCTTTCCTTCCTTCCTTCCTTCCTTCCTTCCTTCATTCATTCATTCATTCATTCATTCATTCATTCATTCATTCATTCATTCATTCATTCATTCATTCATTCATATGTACAAGCCAACCCGTTGACCGGTGTGCCCACGCGTTTGAGGAGCGGGTCGAGAACTTCTATTAAATTTAGAATCTGCACCCTTGAAACAGAGCGTCCGAGCACGACGCCGTTTTTTTTTTTTTTTTTTTTTTTGCCCACGGAGACGAAACCGTTGGAAGGCAGAGGTATACAGCTTCGCTGCATAAACTTGACTGATACCTCCGCCGTAGTAATTGGTATAACACGCAAGTGAAACGTGTCTTCGTAGATGTAGTTGACTCTTTATTGTGACCTGGGATATCAAATGCTCGTGCAATGTAGGTTGATGTTTGATAGCTATAGCACCGTTTGACGCGGATGTACTCACGTTGACGCCTAGTGTTTGCACATCTACTTCCCGACGACTAACGTCCATGATCATGAATTAACCCTTGTGGTAGCTGAAGTTGCTAACATACAGACGTATATACCTGGACACAGCATATGGTGAATCCCGCACAAAAAGATGACATCAAGCACATAATGAACACTGGTGCTAGATATGCACTCCTTCAAAGCGTCGTCAATTAAGGAGAGAAGCGTGAATATGTGCGCTCCTAAATGATGGGGTAACCTACGCCTGTGATCATGTATACATTACCACACTGCGTTTAAGGAACGTGGGAGACCGTGGCTCTTAGTTTAAGCCGTGAACGCGGGAAGCCGTTCCGCTTGCCGCTGGCCCGTCTAATAATAATATCTGGGGTTTAACGTCCCAAAACCATGATATGATTATGAGAGACGCCGTAGTGGAGTGCGGAGAGCTGGGCTTGTTGGTTGTACATGATTAGAAAAACAGCGCAAAACCACAGGACACACAGGAAGGGGACGCACACAGCGCTGAACTCTCAACAAATTTATTGTGAAAAACCAAATGAATCGCCTATAAATACACATGAACCACTCGCATAATAGTGCGTCACTGGATATAGCGCAGATAAGCCGCGAATAGCACAACCAAGTCAGATCACGTCAAACGCCACCGTAGATACTCCATTTCCTTGGGCAATAATGCGATTGACGGGGTGCTGACACAGTTTTCACCCAACTGCGCAATCTTATACGCTTCAACAACTTCACGTGTTAGGCGATCCCTGTGCTTGCTGACAACAATACATTTCTCAAAAATAGGTGAGCACGTGCACGACCTACAGTGGATGGCTAACCAGCCATCTTGTCCACGTTTTACATTGTTGTCATGCTCTCTCATTCTATCGTTAGCACAACGACCTGTCTGTCCTACATAATATTGATACGGGGTTGTATGAGTATATAAAATATGTATTTACAGAGAGGAATCAGTAAAAGAGTCAAGATGGCTGACCGCCACACTCGCGCGCCAGTCAGGCTCTTCAGCCCTTCGTCTTCCTTCACTTCCTCTCCGTAACAGGACCCCCGGGCGTTGTAGCGCCGTCTAGGCGCAGGTCCGGCGATGAATTGCGAGAGAAGTAGGGCTTCATCCGCGAAACATGCACAATGTCAACAGGTGGCGTACTTGACGAATCGAAGTGCAACGGCGCAATCTCGTAATTCACGTCGCTAACTTGACGCAAGACTTGGTAGGGTCCTGTGTAGCGGGACAGGAGTTTCTCGGAGAGCCCTACACGGCGACATGGTGACCAAAGGAGCACCCAATCACCTGCGGCAAACTTCATATTGCGATGCCGGTGGTCATAGCGGGCTTTCTGCATCTCCTGCGACGTGGCGAGACGAGATCGGGCGACTTGACGAGCCATGTGAGCCCGGTCAATAGCGTCGTGAGCGTACATGGTAACAGATGGCGCGGAAGGCAAGACGGTGTCAAACGGCAATATGGGGTGGCGACCATACAAAAGATAAAAAGGTGAAAATCCCGTGGTGTCATGTCTAGAGGAATTACATGCAAAAGTCACATAGGCCAACGTGGCGTCCCAGTCGCGATGATCTTGAGAGACGTACATGGAAAGCATCTCTGTGAGTGTGCGGTTAAGACGTTCAGTAAGTCCATTAGTCTGTGGATGGTAGGCGGTAGACAGCTTGTGCTCTGTGGCACAAGATCTAAGTAGGTCGTCGACAACTCTGGACAAGAAAGAGCGGCCGCGGTCCGTCAGCAGCTGTCGGGGTGCACCGTGGAGGGGGATGACGTCGTGAAGAAGAAAATCCGCGACGTCAGTGGCGCAACTAGTTGGCATGGCCTTCGTGATGGCGTAACGTGTCGCATAATCTGTAGCGACCGCGATCCACTTATTTCCCAAAGTCGTCGTCGGAAAAGGGCCAAGCAGGTCAAGGCCGACGCGATGGAATGGTTCCGAGGGAACTTCAATTGGTTGTAGAAATCCAGCAGGCGGCAGAGAAGGCCTTTTCCGGCGTTGGCATAGGTCGCAAGTAGCAACATAACGACGCACGGAGCGGTATAGCCCAGGCCAGAAGAACCGACGTCGCACGCGGTCGTATGTGCGCGAAACTCCGAGATGTCCCGCCGTCGGTGCGTCGTGAAGTTGTTCAAGTATGACGAGCCGTAGATGGCGAGGAACGACAAGCAGGAGCTCAGGGCCTTCAATGCTGACGTTGCGGCGGTAGAGGATGCCGTTATGTAACACGAACATACGGAATGCGGCGTCGGTGCTGCCAGACTGGATGGCATCGATGATGGTGCGCAATGACTCATCCCGACGTTGTTCGGTGCGCATGTCGCTCACGTCAGTAAAAGCCATTACGCAGCTGTCCGGATCATGCGCAGCGGGGTCAGGAGGATCCACCGGATGACGAGAAAGACAGTCTGCATCCTTGTGCAAACGTCCAGACTTGTAGGTGACTGTGAACGAAAATTCCTGGAGCCGCAAAGCCCAGCGACCAAGACGTCCGGTCGGGTCCTTCAGAGAAGTGAGCCAGCAGAGAGCGTGGTGGTCCGTAACGACGGAGAACATGCGGCCAAATAGGTATGGCCGGAACTTAGCGACAGCCCAGACCAAAGCCAAGCACTCTCTTTCGGTGATGGAATAATTTCTCTCGGGGGAAGAGAGCAGGCGACTGGCGTAAGCTATCACGCACTGTTGACTGTGCTGCCGTTGAGCGAGAACTGCTCCGATACCGTGCCCGCTGGCCTCGGTGCGAACTTCTGTTGGAGCAGATGGATCAAAGTGGGCAAGTACGGGGGGAGTAGTCAAGAAGCCAATGAGAGCGGTGAACGCTTGAGCCTGCTCAGGGCCCCATGAGAATGTGGTGTTTTTCTTCAGCAGATCTGTTAGTGGCCTAGCAATGTCGGCGAAGTTCTTCACAAAACGACGAAAGTAAGAGCATAGGCCGATGAAGCTCCGCACGTCAGAAGTAGAGCGGGGCACAGGAAAGCTGCGAACAGCGCGGATCTTTTCAGGATCTGGTTGGACGCCGTCAGCGTTTACAAGATGACCCAGCACGGTAATCTCCCGGCGGCCAAACTGGCATTTCTTGGAATTCAGTTGAAGTCCGGCTGTTCTGAAGACTGCGAGAATTGCAGCGAGACGCGTCAGGTGGCTGTCGAAGGTGGAAGAAAAGACAATCACATCGTCAAGGTAACAAAGACAAGTAGACCACTTGTAACCTCGCAACAGAGAGTCCATCATCCGTTCGAATGTCGCAGGAGCATTGCATAGGCCAAAGGGCATGACCTTGAACTGGTATAAGCCATCAGGTGTTACGAAGGCAGTCTTCTCGCGGTCCATTGCATCGACAGAAATCTGCCAGTAGCCGGACCGAAGATCAATAGACGAGAAGTATGTAGCTCCGTGCAGACAGTCCAACGCGTCATCGATGCGTGGTAGCGGGTATACGTCTTTGCGGGTGATCTTGTTTAAGTGGCGATAGTCAACGCAGAAGCGCCAGCTACCATCTTTTTTCTTTACAAGGACGACAGGGGAGGCCCAAGGACTGTCTGACGGTTCGATGACACCTTTGCTAAGCATTTTCTCGACTTCCGTTTGGATCACTCTGCGCTCAGTGTGGGAGACACGATAGGGGCGCCGACGAATAGGACTTGCGTCACCGGTGTTTATACGGTGCTGAACGACGGACGTTTGCCCTAGAGGTCTGTCGTCAAGATCAAAAATGTCACTGTACGACGCGAGGAGGCGACGGATGTCATTGGCCTGTGCAGGGTTGAGGTCCGGGGCAATCATCTTCGAGAAATCAGCCGGCAAAGAAGATGAGCTGTGAGTCGCAGTAGGCGCAAGTAAATCAGTCTCGGCGCTGAGAGCTGCAATTTCAAATTCGTCAGCATCAGATATGTTGGCCAAGAACATGCCACGAGGAAGTACTTGAGGGCACAAGCTGAAATTTAGAAGTGGTAGCGAGGTATGGTTGTCGGTGACAGTGACGAGTGTATGCGGAACGGCAACGTTCCGGCTCAAAAGAATGTCAACGAGGGGATAGAGGACATATTCACCGTCGGGAACCTGCGGCTCTGCTGTCAGAACGACGTAGGTGGCTGCCTGAGGTGAGAGACGCACGTCTTGAAGAGAGCACAGTCGCGGCGGGGTAGTGTTGGAAGCAGCGACGAGCTGAGGCAGTTCTAGCTGAAGGACGCCGGTAGCGCAATCGATGAGAGCAGAGTGATTTGACAAAAAGTCCAGTCCAAGGATAACGTCGTAAGGGCAGCGGTCAATCACGGCGAAGATGACTGAAGTAGGTTGGTCGACTATACTTAAGCGGGCAGTACACATACCAAGAACGATTGGCGTGCCGCCATCGGCCACACGGAGCACTTGTGTAGCTGCTGGTGTGAGGACTTTCTTTAAACGTGTGCGTAGCCGTGAACTCATTACAGATAGGTTCGCTCCCGTGTCGACAAGTGCTTGAACAGGTACACCGTCTACTTTAACGTCGATGACACTTCGTCTGGTGGGTACAGAGAGAGGATTTACTGCCGTAGTCGTCAATGCAGCACCACTTCCGGGGGCTGCATTTCTTAGTTTTCCGAAATGGTGCGGCCGAAGGCCACGGGGACGATAGGCGTCGTGGCTGTGGCGAACGGGACGATGGGCGACGTGTTTGCGGCGAACGAGATTGGTGTCCACGTGGCGAAGGCGAGCGGCTGTACCAAGTGTTCCTAGCGGCATTGTCAGCGGCGTTGGACTCGGGAGCGGGTGAAAAATGGTGGGCATTACTGTCAAAACGGGTCATATTGGTCGTTGCACGAGGGGCCGAGGACCATGTGCTGCGGCAGTAGCGGGCAATATGTGCAGCGCGGTGGCAGGTGAAACATATTGGGCGGTCATCTGCAGTTCGCCACTCAGCCGGGTTGCGAGAACGTGGAGAGAATCGTCGGTTTGAGGAGGACGTGGCAGAAAGGCGTTCGCTGACTCTGGGCGTGGCGACAGAACACACAGATTGCACTCCGATATTTTCCAGCTCCTGACGAACGATGGCTTGAACGAGAGGAACGGTAACAGGGGTGGCATCGGCGCTGCGCGAATAGAATGCTGAGGGCGCCATCGCTTCCAGTTCACGACGAACAATTCGTGTCAGGTCTTCCGGCGGCGAAGGATGTTGCGGTGTTGACTGCTCTTCACACGTCGACGTGGCAGCGGTGTTTGGAAGTCTGGCGAACGGTTGCAGAATGCGGCGGCTTTTTGCTTGCTCGAACTGACGACACTCTTTGATGATCGCATCCACGGTCGAACAGCCCTTGCACATCAGGAGGTTGAATGCATCGTCGGCGATCCCCTTCAGCACATGCCCGACCTTTTCACTTTCCGTCATGTCACTGTCGGCCTTTCGGCAGAGAGCGAGCACGTCCTGAATATAGGAGAGGTACGATTCCGTGGAGGATTGAGCACGGCAGGCCAGTTCCTTTTTGGCGGCGATCTTACGGCCGGCGGGTTTGCCAAATACCTCTCGCAACTTTTCTTTGCATTGGTCCCAGCTAGTGAGTTCTTCTTCGTTGTTTTCGTACCACACCTTCGCAGCGCCCCTCAAGTAAAATAACACGTTGGCCAGCTGAAGTGTGGGATCCCATCTGTTCGGTACACTCACGCGTTCAAACATGGCCAACCAGTCTTCAACGTCGACGCCGTCGGTCCCACAGAACGTACCGGGATCCTTAGGTGGTACAAAAACAAGTGGTGGTGATGGCGACGTTGATGGAGACAGCGACGTTGATGCAGGAGGCTCAACGTTAGCCATGGTTGGGAGGGCGATGCGACGTCCGCTGCGGAGCTCCGTTGCCTGCTGCAGTACCCAGCACGTCCACCAATATGATACGGGGTTGTATGAGTATATAAAATATGTATTTACAGAGAGGAATCAGTAAAAGAGTCAAGATGGCTGACCGCCACACTCGCGCGCCAGTCAGGCTCTTCAGCCCTTCGTCTTCCTTCACTTCCTCTCCGTAACAATATCTACCACATGTGAGAGGAATCTGGTACACAACATTTTCAATACAATCGATATACCTAGTTCTGTGCTTCTTCTGACAACCTTCTTCCCGGTTCATTGAATTGCATGGCCTCGTCAAACGGCAAATACTGTTTATTTTGCGGGAGCTGAAAACACCACCTTAATGTTTGCTTTTTGCGCGATTCTCTTCAAGTTATGCGATGTTCTGCGTATATATGGAATGACAGCGACTTTTTCTTTTTTGCCCTTTTCTGGTTCATGATTTTTTTTTATTACATGCTCGAAATTTTTTGCGCATGCTCTCTGCGACAGCAACGATTACATGTTCAGGATAGCCTGCGGCTACCAGTCGCTTCACCTGTTGTCCTAACGCTTCTGAGAGATTATGAGGACATGTCCGTTCGAGCGCATTGATCAAGCTAAGGTTAACAATACCCCGTTTTACCAGCTTTGAGTGTGCCGAGCTGAAAGGGAGAAGGGGTTTTTTACCCCGAGATTGGTACATCCAACAGATGTGATCCCTGTTGATGTGAAACAAAACATCCAGGAAACGAAGTCTCCCCTCATCAGCGAATTCCCTGATGAGGGGAGACTTCGTTTCCTGGATGTTTTGTTTCACATCAACAGAGATCACATCCCTGTCAGACTTCGTTTCCTTCGTTTCCGTTTCCAAAGCACCGCAGTGATGGTCCTGGGGTAGAGTGTCCGCTTCGTATTCTGCAGGTACTTGGTTCGAAACCTGGTGGGTGCCCTTTGTCTCTGCGTGCCCTCTTATCCCTCACCAACCTCGTTCATCATTTTCAAACTACAGTGCCCGCAAGTTGCGATGCCTGCGATGCTTTGACTTCCACTTCAATAACAGCAAACAGCAGTAATAAAATGTACAAGACATACCGATCGTGCTATTTTGCTTGAAGAATTAGATAAGCAGGCGACAAATGTAATCTCTGTGTTGGGGTCGTCAGCGCAATGAGCGGTGGATTTTCTAGCATTTCTAAGCGGGGCTTTAGCCTTGTGTATGCACTTTACAAAAGCACCTTGTGGTCATGTAGGCTTCTATAAAAGGTACCGGTGATAAGCTGATGTTATGAACATAGGATTACTGGACACGTGGTTTTTCAACTGATCACGCGATAAAAAATGACAGCGAGTTGTTCTTGACTGCAGCGTATATATTCGTACATACTCGTGCTAGGCCTTAGTGCACTGATTGTTACCTGGTTATACACCCCAGATCTGTTCTCGAACGTTTACAAATCGGCACTGCATGCAAGAATTATACTCAACGCGTTACAACCGTACTTGCCCAAGATGTGGCGGCCTGCCTTTGGGGTCACGGTAGAATACAGCGCTGCCTGCCTACCTACCCTCCAATGCATTTTTCATTACCTTAGGGCAGTGGGAAGGCGTCCTTCATCACTGCGCTTACATGGTCTGCTAGGCACTCAACCCACGAAAATGGACCATAGCTGACGACGTTACAGCAGTTCCGGACAACGGAACATTTCCTCATCTATGTCAACAAACATAATTGCATCGTCACTGATATCTAGTGGGACATGCATTAGACCACAAGCATGCCCAACATATACCTTTTTTCCCTTCTACCTCTCGCAGTCTCTTACACTATGGAGAAGAATGCTGAAGGAATGCTTCATCGACCATTTTTCGTGCCAATGGTGCTATTATCTCGTCATTATGAAAATAATTGCACTGCGAATAGCGTTTTAATGTTTCTTTCGTGTTAATAGGATGGCCATTGTCGTTTGTGACGTCATACTGAAGGAAACAACAAGCCCCGCGACAACGTCGGTGCTATGAAGAAGCGAATGCTACGAACTTACAAAATTTGCATTGCATGCCTTGCGTTAAGAGCTATAAGGAAGCCCCGAATCACTCGTGACAGAAACAGCGATTCTTGGCGGTTTTCATGACAATTAGTGCGTAATATTTGAAGGCAATCAAAACAAAACAAATGACTACATATCTTTCTTGTGTTCACGGTTCACGGCGTCGCCATTGATTGCCGTAACTTTCGGCGCCTCCTTCTGGCGCTCCGGTTCAATATAGGACTTTTTATAGAAGTTCAGAAAGAGCGCCAGCACAAGCAGCGTCTGCGCTACACCCAGGAATATGAGGTACCTGGGAAAGCCGCAGTCGACGAAGAGCGGTATCGACATGTGCACAACTATTATCACAAACTGCACTATCTGAAGCGTGGTCAGGTACTTCTTCCACCAAAGGTACTTGCGCATCGAGGGCCCCATGTTGGCCAGCAGGTAGTAAGTGTACATGACCACATGCACAAACGAATTGAGCGCCAGGCTGAACGCCACTTGACCCTCCGGCGCGAAGAGGACCCAGAACCAGACGTTCAACGTCACCATGACGTGATGGATGACGTGAAGGTGCGTGATCTGGTTGAACTTCTTGCGGAGCTACGAAGAACACGGTGTCCAGGAAGTCCACGTATCGGAGCACTACGTAAATCCAACCGGTCTTGTACAGTTCCTGGAAGCCTCCATCGACGCGACCGGTGATTCCCTGGCACCAGAAGCTGTAGCTCCCACCGGGTAGGTACGCGGATAACATAAGCGTAGCGCAGAGTTTGGCATTGGCCAGGACCATGAGGAGGTTGTGCAGCCGCACGATACCGTCAATGCGGAAGGGTTGCCGGTCTTTCATCCAGCGCGGACCAGAGACCTTGACGAAGTATATGTACAAAGCGACGAGAGGAAACACGAACAGGGGGTTCATCACTACAGGGTAGTGACGGGTGCGGGGGTCACCCAGCTCCTGCAAGTTGGCCAGGAAGTAGATGGGATTGTCGGCGAAGGACTTGTAGATGGAGTTTTCGACAGCGCTGCTGTTCTGGAAGGTGTGACTGGCAGCCGCCATCTTGTCTTTCGGTTGCCTCTGCGTGGTTGAGAGTGCAGAAAAATAAACAAAAGCAATGATTAACAATCATGTATTGTTTGATCACATTGTGTGTGGTGTGTATAGTACATGCATGCATATACGTGAAAATGGTCAGTCGAAACCCTTTTGACTACGTATTGGGATAGCGCGCCCCAGTGTACCTTCCTTCCCATCTGTGTCCAATTAATCGAACGAAGTTAAGTAAGCTTCAAAATAGGATATGCACATTAAGTATGGTATAGCGTACTAAGAGAGACAATGGAAGAAAATTGGATACGCATTACTCCTCTTTCATGAATACTGAAGGCGCTAGTTTGCGGAAAAGGAAGAATCGGGAAGTCGAAACTGTAGTTGTGTAAACGAAATAAAAGTTGAGCTCGAAAATTTGACCATTTTCTTTCTCGTGAGGTTACCGATAGTGACAAAACTCCAGGCCATTTCGTCATCCGTCGGGTTTGTCTGTCGCGGCCCAGTTGGCAAATTTACAAGCTGAGTTAGCCTATATAAGACGAATCACAATGCTATAAGACCTTTATATTCCAGTTTATAATTGACTCTAGGAAAGGAATTACATATGTAGTCTTGTTTTAAAAAAATACTGCCAGATAAAATCAGTGAGCGTACAACAACATAAGAAAAAGATATCGAAAGAAAATAATGAGCACGCATGTGAACTGGTATGAATGAATCCTTTAATGGCCTACATTACCAGACGACATATTAAAAGAAGGCGGCGCGAACCGCAGTCAAAGTCGAAGAAGGCAATTTAGCTACGCATTTGTGAGCAGCTAACTAGCTGCTAACTAACCGTGTCGTTGGGACCAGTGTCGGCAAGGTGAGGACACAGTAGCCGTCATACTGCGGCAATAATAATAATAATAATAATAAGTTTATTTGCCATCTTTGTGAAATACAGATGGGGGGATTGTAGAAAAAAAGCTGTCCCCGGACAGCTTGACTAGCCTACAACCCTTTGTATTTGGCAGTAAGGCAATATCACACATAAACACACATACATATGTACATACACTCTTACATAATTATACAAACACAAAGCCACACACACGCGCATATATACAGGGGCATAGTAGTGCTTTAACATATTTCAACTCACACTTTCAATTTGTATAACCTCGCACCCGCTGCTTACTCGTGCCCATTCGACGCTGCACCTTAGTCAGGATTGCACGTATTAGAGGTCAGACACCGGTGGACGATTCCCTGGAGCGATGCCGCACTGACGGGATCTGGAATTTCGACCGACGACCTGGTGTATACTTAAACGATCTATCTTCCAGGGTCAGGCCAACTAGCGATTTCCATTATACTTCCACTCTGAAAGGAATGTGATTACCACCGCTGGGAATGGAACACCCATCCTCCTGCCCATTGGCGCAGCGCCAATGGCAAGCCAATCACATACGTATAATGCGTACTCAGTGTCCTTTTAGAATCGCCAAAGAGCGCTTAACGCCGTCGAAAGCCGCCAAAGCTTAAATAGGGTTATCTATAAGGAAATTGGTAGGTCTAGATTGAGTTCGGCTTACGGACGAGATGGATAAATGGGGATGCCAAGAAGAGTCCGCGTTCTGCGCTGGACTTAGGCGGACTCATTTCACTCCTCAAAGGAATGATGGGTGGTACACTTGCGCGTCGTCCCGTGTACTTGTTTTCGTTGTGTGCCGTTTTCTCGCGCCCCTCAGTCATCATGAACACCTGAGCAACTCGCTTCCACAACTTGCTGCCTCGTATTAATTGACAGTCGCCATCCCGGTACTGCCACTCTGCACTTACCCGCATGCAAAGCACGCTCGACATTGACTGATGTCTTCGATAGAAGCCGCGTGCATTATATCGTCTAGTGGGGCACTGCTCCCCGAAAGGAGCATGCATCACGTCTAACTTGTCGCCAAATTTTCGTTGTGAGCGAACGGCGAAAAAGTCGTGTGACAAGGAATAAGAGGAACGAAATAATAAATGCCTCGAGTGCGTGGGAAGAGGAAAATAAAAAAGAAGGAACGCCAATGAGCAGGCTACTGTGACACTCGTTCCCAGCCTGTCTGAATGATAACAGTTAGCGCGCAGCTTTTTGAAAAACAAAACAAAAGAAACGGAAAAGAACGCTTAGTATCCGAGTGCCATGATAACGAATATTTCGTTTCGCTTTCCTTTCCTACTTGTGGTTGATAACGACTTGAAAATACGTGGCAATGAAGAGTTCCACTTTCCTGCACTTGGTAAATAATGAAACCGTGAAAGGCTCGACAAAATACGTTAATAAGGAAGGGGGCAGTTTCGAGTTCATTTTCGATAACGGATCCCTTCTTCTAAGCTGAGTCGTCTGCTTAAAACAGGTTCAATCCCAGCAGAAGTAGTCATGTTGCCAATCAGGTTACAGTTGCCAAACTTCGTTTCACTACATCTGGATAGAGGTTAGAAGGAAGAAAGAGTATGCTACTCGAATGTAAATGTTTTATTGCGCTGAATTCATTACGTAAACGCGCTGGGGCCATGGTGAGGAAAATACTTGAAATGCATGTCGCATTACTGAGTGCTGAGCAGTAGTATCATTGCTGCGGGAGCGTAAGTGCTGTATACAATGTGGACAATGTATGCACCATGCACAGATGACAAAAAACAGTCGACAGAAATCAACGCGAATGGGCCGCAAGTATTTCGCGGATTCAACCTGTACGTGTAACGAATGACTACTTACAAATTCGGCTTTTCATGCTCGCTTCAGGCAGTGTGTACATAAGGACGCTCACCTGTTCTTACGTGCAGCTTTAGTGAGAGAGATACCGTGTATTTAATTCGGAATGTACGAGGCGTATTCAGAAAAAGGTATGGGCGGCTTGGCCGTAAAGAAAAATATTTTCTTCTGTAAAAGTGGAAAAGACGCGTCGGACAACAATTTGCAGTGACGGATATATACATACAGGGTCGTGTTTTTTTGTTTTTTTTTAGACAATACATATTTTTAAATAAAAGTTATACGAGAGTCACGCTTCAGTCGTTTTCGCACGCGTACTCTATCTCGAGGCGGAAATACTTTGCGGCAAAAAAATGACATTGACGAGAGTAATTGAGCAAAAATCGTTAATTAACTTACCATTACTTCAACTTCAACTTTTTATTAATTTTAATTTTCAAAGTAATTGCGCCTCGACATAGAGTACGTGTGCGAAAATGACTGGAGCGTGACTGCCTTAGCACTTTTATTTAAAAAATTTATTGTCTAAAAAAACACTCTGTATATCGGTTTATGTATGAAGTGTCTTAGCACATGTGGCCCTCGCCACCGCCGATGCCTCTTTCACAAGTGTCGCGATACTCGGCGGCGGCACTACCCACCAATCGTTGTGCCCCTTGGTCATAGTGACTGTAGAGGTCGCGCTAGCGCTGTTATCAGCAGTTGCCCTTTGGTCTCGCTGTGGGACAGACGCGTGTCGTTCGCTCGGAGGAAGAAGAGCAGGAATTGAAGGAGCAAGAGTGAGCAGGAGCGCTGATGTGCGCGAAAGTCGACACGGAGCCGCTGCTGCAGAACGTGCAAGCGCAACAGCGGCAGGTGCTTCCACCACTGCTTGACTGCCTTCCATCTTCACAGTAGTGGAAAGGCTCG
Source organism: Rhipicephalus sanguineus (assembly GCF_013339695.2). Lineage (NCBI taxonomy): Eukaryota > Metazoa > Arthropoda > Arachnida > Ixodida > Ixodidae > Rhipicephalus > Rhipicephalus sanguineus. The sequence continues at coordinate 88,076,949 of NC_051177.1, forward strand.
AATCTTTTTAAATGCGAAGCATTTCTTAGCGAACTTCTGCGACTTTGAGCGTATCTATCTATCTATCTATCTATCTATCTATCTATCTATCTATCTATCTATCTATCTATCTATCTATCTATCTATCTATCTATCTATCTATCTATCTATCTATCTATCTATCTATCTATCTATCTATCTATCTATCTATCTATCTATCTATCTAGCCACCTACGACTTAGTGCTCTCCTGCTCGTTTCTTTAATCGAATGTACACCAAAATTGGTATGGCATAACATGACTGTATGACCAACATGAATGACGAGTCATAACATGAAAATCATGATATGCATGTCATGAACGACATGATATACATGCCACAGTCTTGGTGCTCTTACAGCCGTTTCGTTAACTTGATATATACCAAAACTGATACGGCGTGACAAGAGTGTATGACTAACATAACTGACAGGTCCTAACGTGCAAATCATGACACGCATGTCATGTACAGCATGATATACATGCCACGCTCATGGTGCGCTCGTGGCCGTTTCGCTAGCTTGATATATACCAACATCGGTACTGCGCGACGTTACTGTGTAACGAACATAAGTAACATGAGTTAACATGAAAATCATGACACGCATGTCATGTACAGCATGACTTACGTGCCACGCTCATGGTGCGCTGGCGGCCGTTTCGCTAGCTTGATATATAACAAAATTGGTATCTTGCGACATGACTGTATGACGAACATAAATAGCACGAGTTAACATTAAAACCATGACACGCATGTCATGTAAAGCATCACTTATGTGCCACGTTAATGGTGCGCTGGCGGCCGTTTTGCTGGCTTGATCTACCCCAAAATTGGTATTGCGTGATGTTACTGTGTAACGAACATAAATAACACGAGTTAACATAAAAATCATGACACGCATGTCATGTACAGCATGACTTACGTGCCACGCTCATGGTGCGCTGGCGGCAGTTTCGCTAGCTTGATCTACCCCGGAATTGGTATTGCGCGACGTGACTGTGTGACGAACATAAATAACCTGAGTGGCACGCATTTTCCTCAGTGACAGACAAGACGATGTATGCAGCTCTTTGCTGGCTGCTTCGCATTACATCGATTCCCAGAATGCGTTTGATCTGGCGGCTTTTTTTTTGTTTTAGTTTTTGCAGTTTCAGTTTCGCAATAACATTCTTAATTTTTCTACATAACTGCATTCATTTCTGCGCACTTTTCGTTACGCTGCACCAAAATTTTTCAATCCATCTGCGTAGAAATTCGCCTCTTTGAAATTGAACCAGTTGATAGCTGGGGCCTTGCCTTTTTTTTACGTTTCGGTGAATAATAATGATTTCACTGCATTGACTGTTCCTTTTGGTTGATGCGCTGTAGTACATCAACATCTCGTGTCCTTTAAAAACATGGGAGAGCAAGAATAACATAAAGCTGAGCTAGTTGGTAAGTATTCATTCTAAAAAGACAGGGCGTGCAAACACGGACACAAGAAAGAAGTCAGGACACCACAAACGCCGGCGTTTGTGGTGTCCTGAATTGCCCGTGTTTGCACGCCCTGTCTTTTTAGAATGGGAGAGCAAGTTGCTTCTGTTTTGTTGATAGCGGTCAAAAACGGTCGTGAAAGTGACACTCTGAGGTTTTATTTTATGAATATTTGAGGTTTTATGTTAAAATTAAGCAACCAGTGGTGCGTCCGACAAAGTGAAATATGCAAGTTTGAACGCTAATCGTAAGTCGTCGATCAAATCATGGTTCTCGTTTCACATGTTGAGGGCCTCAATCGGTCTGGATACTGGTCTTACCACTCCTCCATGCATCATGCATATTTGAGTTGCCACTTTTGAAGCCTTGACGACATTGTACGACCTTTCAGTCACTCATTACTACAATTTCATAAACTAGACAACTTTCGACGAATTTCGGCAGCTGATGAAACTCTTGACACGCAAAAATCGAATGACAACAGCACGCACATGGCAATTAGACGAAGTGACGAATTCCGCGGAAATTGTCGTCTGCATTCTCCGACAAGCTATCAACTACTGGGCCCCAACCATAGCCTTAGTGCCAGCCCAAGAAACCACCAGTACGTGGCCCTGCATGTGTGCAAGTTTGTTTTGATTCTACAATAATTCCTCACTTTGTGAATATGCCTTGTAAACTCATGCATCCATTAGCGAAGATATCCACCTTGATTGACATTACTGTCGAGGAGAATGTCTTAGACTAACAACTTAAGGTAGCAAATGCAAATACTGATGTGACGTTGGACGAGCCAGTTTTCGTAATTGTGCGTCCCTTCTTGCTTCCGAACCATATGGTACAAATTTTTTTTGACGAGTACCGTGGTGATTATCGCGACTCAACGAAGAATCGTTAACAAGGCATGCAAATTGTACTAGCTGGACACGGTTCACGTTAGCACTCACTCGCGTGGTCAATTTATTTCTTCGTCTCTTGTGTTGGGGCCGTATTTTATTCACTACCAGTAACAAGGCACCTTGCTGAATTGGTAACTGCGTTATAACTCTGAGAACGAGCGAGAAATTACGTAAATACGTGCAACAAGGGTAGTACCACCTCTTCGGATTCCTCGAATATGATCTGTATGGTAATATATGGATATATGGATATGACAGTCAGAACGCGTGGCTAAATACGGCTTGTGAGTAGAAGTTAGCTCACGACCATATGCGTGAGTAGTAGCTGTAATACTGTCGTTGACAGACACGCAACCCTTACCTTTGCCGCTTGTACAAGTGCGTCGATTGAGCTCTTCGGAGTATTTGGCTAGAGTTTGGTCAATACGATAGGAGCCGACCGGGAGGTGACTAGCCCACTCTGCGCATTGACGCCGGGAGGGACTGGTCTCGCGATCGCGACTGACAAGACGGGCTAGCCCGAGCGGGCGTAATGACGACCAGCCTGCGGAAACGCCGGATAGACGTTGGCTCGGCGTCACGTGGGAGAGGGAGCCGGCTGGCATTTGAATGCCATCGGAAAGCACGAATAACAGGCATGCTTCCTCCCAACTGATCCAAGTGAATCGTTGTAGAACCATCGCACGAGGCCCGTTCCCACGAATCGCGACATCCTCTGCAGTCTTCGTAGTCGCTTTTGTTCCGTATGCTAATGTTCTCGCGTGATTCGAGTGGCGATTTCTATCTTCGCCTTTCCTTTGTGGCGAAAATTAGGTTTCCTGGGAAACTCCTCCCGCTGAGCATCTTCGAATCCGACATTGTTCGAGAGTAATGAACAAGGACTCAACGCGGAGTCGTAGTGGTAGCCGTATAGTCTTTGTTTGAAATGGCTCGTGCCTGTTCTGAGCGATTGGGAAACGATCGCGTACAGCAAATATAGATAATATTCGGGCACGCAATTGAAGAAGAAATGCAAACTGAGGTGAGCAGGCTGACTTTAATATTCAAAGGAAAATTTGTTTTAGATCATGATTTGACAAAAGCAAAAAAAAAAACGGAAATGTCTCGCCTGTCCATCGGTCTTCCACAAAAAAAAAAAGAAAAAAAGGAAAGAGAACGTGACTTAACGAGAATTAACGTATCTTGCTTGCTTGTCTCTGCGAGCGCCTTTTAAAAAATCAGACCCGTCTTAGCTCCAAACTGCACTACCTTCGTGATGGTTCCACCCTGTCGGGGGTTTCCTGTCATACATACATACATACATACATACATACATACATACATACATACATACATACATACATACATACATACATACATACATACATACATACATACATACATACATACATACATACATACATACATACACGATGCTTGCTTCTGTGCAGCGATAAAGGCGTTTGGTATCTCTTGCGTCAAACGCGCAAAGTGCAGCGACTATAAATTCAAGAGGTAAAGCATTTGAAATTTAACGACATCGAGCTTCCTCGCTGGTAATGCTTCTGGTCCTGCTGCCGTCAAAAACAGCTCACGAAGAATCCTAGCGGCCTTGAATATTTCTCTTTAAAAAACGACGTTGTAAACGTTTGCGTGGTGCTGCTACAGTACCTCTTGCCACTTAGAGCGGCGCATACTATGCATAAATTTCATCCGCCTCATACGCATTTAAGGTGCCATTTACAGATTTATTACCGTATTTACTCGAATGTAACGCGATTTTTTTTTTCCAGATTTTCGCCACCTACAGTTGACCCCCGCGTTACACTCGAATACCAAAAATGCTCTTTTTTCTTCCTGGACGCAACGAAAAGCATAGGGTGGCAAAAAATGTGGAGCTCACGCAGACTTATTTGTGGAGCTCACGCAGGCAAAAAATGTGGAGCTCACGCAGACATATTTTGCGCTTGGGGCTCACTCGGACTCAGACTCAGCAAAATTTTTCTCAGGCGGACTCATTCGGACTCAGGCTTACGAAATTTTTTTTTCAACCGGACTCACTCGGATTCAAGTTCATCATAACATTACTCACTGGGACTCACTCAGACTCACGGCTCGATCTGAGCATGAGTGAGTAATAGTGAGTCAACTCATGAGTCGTATATTTAGCTTTTTTGACCATGGTGTCAATGCTATTTAACAGCAATGTCTTATAATCGGTGCTCTACTTGGCACCTTTTGATCTCGTACCTCGAAATACGAGTTATCAGTGGTTGCAATCCATTAACGATATTTTTATTGAAAGAGATCACAGAGATATTTTTATCAAGAACTTCCCGTGAAAGGGAATCGGGGTGGAGGTCAAGGCACCTCGCCCGCCATAACTCACGCCTCTGATCAAAATTGGGGGACACTTAAGCTTCGCCTTTAAGAGTTGAACGCGATAGCGATATCCTGCCCCTAGTGCGCACTTCGAACGCTACGAGTGTTTAACAGAATGCGCACACTGAGGTGTGTGCCTTATGTAATGGGTAGCATGCTTTAAACCAGGAGCAATTATGCACGAGAAACTTTTTCGAAGTTGCGATGCACCCACTACGTGGTCTTAAGGGAATACGCGCAGTAATGTGTGTGCCTTTTGTAATGGGTGGCTGTCTTTACACCACCAAGTCGTTATGATATTGACATAGTGTGACGCCCGATGGCAATGTACGCTTGTACCACGCAATATTACTGCGATATTACATCTCGTACTGTGACACCTATATACAGGACGCGTATTTTTGGGAAGCATGAAAGTTACTTTCAGTGCAGCTGTAAGCAGGGGCGTGGCTGTGTGGTAGAACACCTGCTTTCCACGCAGACATCCTGGGTTCGATTCTCACTCGGCCCCAACATTTTTATTATTTATTTGCAGCTTTTTCGATTTTTCGGTCGCGGACAAGATGATGATTTTTCGCTCACAACCAACGGCGCCGACGCCGACGGCGGAATTTCTGCGATACGAGCTCTTTAACGCTATCGCGTTAATAAATATTGAGCTGGCGTATGAACGCAGTGCGTTGGAGTATGTGTGAGTAGACGTGAGTATGAAAGCGAGTCTACATAAGGCTGATAGTAATGTTAAAGTTGGGTAGTTATGACCATAGGTCGGTGCAATAATGTGGAGCTCACGCAGACTCAATCAAGAAACATATTTTGCGCTTAGGGCTCACTCAGACTCAGGCTCATAAAAATTTTCCTCAATGGAACTCACTCGGACTCTCACCAAAAGTTATTTCAGCCGGACTCACTCACACTCAAACTCACCAAATTATTACTCTAAGTACAAGCCACAAAGTATGGCTGTTTCTTGCGCGAGGAAATAACGAGAGAAGGGGTCCAGGGGAGCGCAAACTTTCTACTGTTTATTCAAGAGACAGTGCAACCAAATATATAGGCACAGACATGCGCAGCAAACTACGCACACAGCGAGCGCATACCACCCTAATCACAACCTGTGATCTATGAACTTGCGCTCTGCCTGCGAAAGAGACAATGAAGTGTCACTGATACACATGGAACCTCGTGCTTTGATATGATATGCCTCCAACAACTCTCGAGCCGTGGTGTCCCCGCTTCTACCCAGAATCTGCAGTTCACATAAGTGTGAGCCGTGCTTGAATAAAATTCAGATTCTGGGTAGAAGCGGGGACACCACGGCTCGAGAGTTGTTGGAGGCATATCATATCAAAGCACGGGGTTCCATGTGTATCAGTGACACTTCATTGTCTCTTTCGCAGGCAGAGCGCAAGTTCATAGATCACAGGTTGTGATTAGGGTGGTATGCGCTCGCTGTGTGCGTAGTTTGCTGCGCATGTCTGGGCCTATATATTTGGTTGCACTGTCTCTTGAATAAAAAGTCGAAAGTTTGCGCTCCCCTGGACCCCTTCTCTCGTTATTTCCTCGCGCAAGAAACAGCCATACTTTGTGGCTTGTACTTAGACATGAACCGACTAGCCCAGCAACGTGTACTTCTAAATTATTACTCACCCGTACTCACTCAGACTCAGAGTCACTGCTCGATCTGGGTCTGGGTGAGTCGTCTCATGAGTGAGTTTGCCCCCCTATGAAGAAAAGTCACCCCTCTCGCTACAATCGTGGTCGCATACAATCGAGTAAATACGGTACATGCTTTCTTATTTCCGAACTACAGAGTTGAGAATTTGGTACCCGATTTATTTTTCTTTATTTGTGCAATATGCAGCAATTTTTTTACAGTAACCTCTTACAGTACAAATCGAAAATGCGACAACAAGAATCATTAGATTCTAAAATGTCATCTTATTTGCAACACACCTAAAAGATTCGGTACAGACGTCTCTGGGTCTGTCCCCTCTTTTGGGAGAAATAAAGTTTTGATCATCATTGCTGAGAAAAATCGTGCCTACATCTGAACGTATATCGCCAAAAAAAACCTGTGTTTTAGCTTGCGAGCTCCTATGATGCTGAATACTTGCTAAGATATATATCCAAATTCATGCTAAATACTCGCTAAGTAGATCTAAGTTAAGAGTCATAATAGTCTAATAGTAGCGCAAAAAAAAAAAAGACGAGGACAAGAAAGTGAACACCACAAGCGCTTACTCACAACTGAAAGCTTTATTGCTTGAGCAGAAAATATATCTTAACTTGACGCTCGACTAGATATATTAGATTTATTTTCTGTTCAAGCAATAAAGCTTTCAGTTGCGAGTAAGCGCTTGTGGTGTTCACTTTCTTGTCCTCGTCTTTTTTTTTTGCGCTACTATTACACCAGTATGAATCAGTACCAACAAGCTCGCCTTTCCATTTTGCTGAAGTTAAGAGACCCAAGCTTTAGCTTGGGGACATAGCTTCCTCTGCGGCCTCCTAGTTAAGCATTAGCTCGAGAACTTGTGTATGATATGCTAGTCTTGTAACATAGCTCGAAAAACCTGAACACAATCAATGCACAGAAATGGAACATAGACCCGAGAAACAGTGTACTTCGTGTGCATCAGGCAGGGGCGTAGCCAAGGGGGGGGGGGTTGGGGGGGGTTCAAACCCCCCCCCCCCCCGAAATTTTTCAGTTTGCTTGCGTATATAGGCACGCACACATACAAACGCACGCACGAACATACATAAAGTATGGTTGAACCCCCCCCCCCCCCCGAAAAAAATTTCTGGCTACGCCCCTGGCATCAGGGTAAACGATCTGTCATTGCCAAGCAACCAACAAAATGACGCGATTCAAGAACGTTGTTGTCGACTTCGTGGTTTAAGAATTATAGAACACAGTCTCTATAAATTTTAAGAACAAATTTCGCGCTCGTTGGTTCTTACTCAGTTGTTAGTCAGCGCCTGTGATTTGTGTTCCTTCGTCTGTCCTCGTGAAGTATGCGCTGTTTTCGCCTTAGGAGAACTCTATGACGTCGATATGTGCGCCGTGTAACCTTCATTACCTTCCTCATCTAGCTAACTTTTTCGTTGTCCTGGCACCTGGGCAATAATAAAGCGACATATTTATTGTCCAGGCTAATGATGACGCACATTTTTCTTTCCTTATGATTGTGTTCCCGCCATAACCGTAAGCTCTAAATGTGGCAGCTTCGTAACTTAGGCGACCACGTATTCCTTATTGCGGTCCTTTCATTATGCCAACAGATTTCCTCACGGTATACACACATACGGCGAGTCATGAACATCTTGCGCACCGTCAACGTATTTATTGACGACTGCGTCACGTGGAGGCTTTGAATGCAATATCTTGTGTATTCGCGTTCCACTGTATCGTGACCCGGTGTGTTTCCTCCAGTGGGTGAGAATTTGCTGGAGAACGGACAACGGACAATAGAGTGGCTTCCTGCGTAGAGGGGACGCGCGAATCAGCCAGGCAGGCGCACTCACGAAATGATCGAACCGAATGACGCCAACTCCGCATTTTTATTACAGCGTGAACGTCGCAAGTGTGTATGATCCTTACGCGCCACTTCTATCGCTGTTACGTCTGACATAGGAAGACTGGTGGACCAAGGTCATCTTACCACGACCTGCGACGTGAAATACGAAAAAAAAAACTTGTTTCTTATATTTGACACACTGTATCTAGTACGTTTCATTAAAGAGTTACTGACGCCTTTTTACGAAGGCGAGTTTACTCTGCCATACAAATCTCCTGTATGCAGAGACGGCTCTGAGCAAGTGTGAAACTCAGAAAATGCTGATATTTTAATTTTATATTAAAGTAAATTTTTCCATGGCGCACCTACTGACATCGACACTAGCTTGACGTCAGGCTACAGTAGAAATTCTGGTGACTTCGCGCAGTAGTCTGGCTGGTTGTCATACCGTTAGGTACCAAAACTTCCAAGATGGCCGCTTGTGCGTCATCAAAGCTTCCAAACTGCCCGCTTGTGCGTCACCAACGAGCCACGGTGCGGAGCGGCCGTGGAAAGGTCACTATATATTGTGCGAGCACGTGACGAGAAGCTCATACCGTGTTGTGACTTCAGGGTACAATAGGAACCGAAACAAGCTTTTAAAAACAAGCTGTAATTACTTTTTCAGTGCGCACTCGCGCTTAGCACTACCTTTTCTAGGCTCTTGAGGGCTTCACCTTTCATTTCCTACAATACAATATTGTACCTGTAAACAAATTATTCGACTACAGATTTGCATGTTTTTATAAAACAATAACAAGAACAAATGATTCCTTTTTTTCTAAAATTGTTCCACTTGCGTTTCGCCACTCATCATATGACACCAGAGTACAAAGTAGTTACGTTTTACCAAAGTGTAGGACAAATTATGGTTTTTCTACGTTGAGTTATACTGTGCCAAAGTTCTTGAATACCTCATTTTATGACTGCCTAAATACTATGTCTCGTTCTGCCATTCGCAAGAGCATTATTCGTCAATCTGTGCCACCGTAATATCAAATGTTTTCATGTCTTCATACATTGTATCAATTTATGTTATTGTTTTACACACACAGTACTGTTGCCAATTATGACACATAGGTCTTTTTGTCAATAATATTTTTTATTTAGTTTATTATTAGTTTTTTTTTTGCAGATGCACGGATACTTACACGAACTTTCTGTACAGTGGTTGTTTCTGCTTTGTGCCTACTGCTGACATGTAAGGATGGCCAGGCTCGTCAAGCGGCGTAAATTCGCTGCTTTTTTCTCGCCATCCCTAGTTTGTATGTACAAACTGAAATAAAAATTTGATTTGATTTGACGCAAAAAAATAAAGAAAGCGAACGCTGAAAATATTCGTGTCACTACCCCTTTAACTAGTTCGCGCCGATCAAATTTCCGCGCTAAATGATCGTGCTTGTAAAGTTCCTCAGGCCGCCAAGCACGAGATAAAAGTACAGCGTGTACGGGTATCCGTAAGTCTAACGTCGTATCCGGTTGTTCTGAGCCCGTGACGTCACAGACAGATTTTCTGCGCTGGGTACCTCAACATGGCGGCCACCATGACTTTTTATCCCATTAGAGAGTGTCAGTGCAGGGGAGGACACACAGTCGTTCGGTCCCCGCGTTGTGTTTGTGCCCTCCCAGCTTTTTTCTGTTCGCCAGCCGCGCCAAGAGGGAACACAAAGGAACGCGAGGGGGCACCGGCACTAATCTGGTGTCACCGTTTCTTTCTCCGCGCGTTCGGGTAAGAGTTCACGAGCATCTCAGTCAGCTAGTGCTCCAAGATGGCGGCCACGGTGACGTCAATGAAAACTATGTATTCGCTCTGAGCCTACATAACAACGTTGAGAACCAACCACTGCTGCCCACAGGCGGAGAGTGTTCATTTTCCCGGAGGAGGCGGGGCCCCGACTTGTCCGTGCACATTTCTCTCTCTCTCTCTCTCTACATATATATATATATATATATATATATATATATTATATATATATATATATATATATATATATATAGAGGGAGAGAGAGAGAGAGAGAGAGAGATCAACTTCCGAGTAAAATTATTTAATATAAATTTAGTCTCAGGTTTCGACACCGCGATTTCGTTATGGAGACTTGTAGTGGGACTCCAGATTTATTTTTCCGTTTACGCAAGGACATCGATCAATCTCGTAACGCTTGGCTCAAAGCGAGAAAGGTCGCATAGGCTACTACTCGCTGACTACATCGTGAAAAATTGATTCCCATGATGCGTGTGATCTGCCGATTTTTTTCATTGACACGCTTTACTTCGTTAAAACATGCACGAGACAGGAAAGAGTAAGCTAATGATGGCACAAGAAGCCTTAATTATGCCAGCAAATACAATTTCAGGTGGCCAAAAATAGTTCTCAGGAGGTAGCAAATATCATTTGCTACCACCACGCCTTGTTCGAAGCTAGGGTTACGAGCTTTTCCGCCAAATGTTTTTTTCTGGGCGAGTATTTGAGTTGCTCTTCGGTCACCGTACTTGTAGTAAAATCCTTTGCTGATAAATCAAAAATGCGTACCATCTTTTCTCGGTACTTTCATAGGCAGGCATGTCGAAGGGTACCCATTTGTAGACGACCAAGTAATTACCCTTTTTTTATTGGCAAGTAAGTCTGTGCGAAAGCATTCACTGATTGACTGTGTCGGGATTGTTTTGTATTCTCAGTATCATTTTTGTGTTCTGAAAACCAGTCGCTACGCGGTTCAAGACTTTTCAACTTGTCATAGCTTAAGTGGTCGCTTCAGTTGCTCATCCACATAACCAGTGGCGTAGCCACGGGGTGGCACACCGGGCCCGTGCCCCTTCCCCGAAATTTTTGTCTCCCATGGGATACAGGGCACAAAATGACACTCGACAACACTGATGATGATGATGCTAATGTCTGTGGCCCTTTCCTTTATAACGGGCGATCAACGAGATCCCGGATCTTGGCCAAAAATAATAATAATAATAAATAGACACATAAATTAGGTGTAACTACACAAAGTTCTCGTTGGCGCTGTTAAGCGGCTAACAGCGTCGATCATCGGCGCCACTGATGAAATTCTATCCAACTGCTGATGCTGTCAATTTTTGCTGCCACTGTACCCTCGCGGCGCTCGAGTGACTTGCCTGCTAAAGTCCCTGGATATTTTGGGAAAGCACCGTCTTTCCTTTAACCGAGCCGCCACGCCGAGCACCCTCCTCTCCCGCCTTCCACCTCCCCGCTTAACGGCGCTTAACGGGCCGTCGCCTGGGAAACGCGCGCGTTGTCTGTGTGACATAGCATTCTTGATAGGAAAGTGGCGCGAGCCGGGTTATAGAGCCGGCGCCCGCACGGTGGTCGTTTGGGAGAGGAGATAGATACGGTTTGGACACTTAGGAGAGGAGGGTTGGACACTTGGGAGAGGATATGGAGGAGAGTGTCGCTACTTTCTATATATCAAGGGACTTTATTGCCTGCCACCATCTCTCTAGTCTCCGCTTCCTGCCATCCACTGCTTCCCAGTGCGGGTGCTCGTCCGGCTTCCTGAAGCCTATAGCGCTAACGCGAGCCTGCTGTTTACTTCGCACGGGGCGTTGTCGTTGCCATCAGCTGCCGAGCTTTCTGCGCTTTCTTACCTGCCTGGACCCCATGTCGGATCAAGGGGTGCCCCATCCCCCTCCGAAAGAATGTTCTACCTACGCCAGTGCACACAACGTATACTGCACATACAAATCCATTTGAGGGGCATTTCCGACTGAATGTTTGAGTTGTGTCTGGCCCATTATCCGAATTTTAAATGCCTGTAAATAAAAAGAAGCGGGCATGAACAGCCCCCTGTGAAATAGCTGGCAGACAAGTCGGCCAACAGTCCATTGTCAATAAACGGGGACCTAGGCCAAGCTCTTAAAGAATATCCCGGGCCGGCGCCAGGGGGGCTTGCCCCCATGAAGCATTCCGGGGGGGGGGGGGGGGGGGGGGTAAGGGGGAGGGTCGAACCTTCCAGCCCCTCCCCCCCCCCCCGTACTCTCCGCCTATGCTGCTGCCTATGCACGTGTCTACGCATATATACGGCACGTATATATAGATAGACGGCCCGCATAGCTTAGGCTCATGCGTGAATTCGGCACGTGCGCAAGCATATGCATGCAGCTCTATAGAAGAGAGCCGGCCATCTTACCAGGGGCAGGAGCATTTTATTCGTGCGACAGTGTCTTTTGTGGCGCGTTGCCTCATTCCATAGTAACGAAAGCAATTTATGAACATCATTCAAAATGGAACAGTTCGCCCGTTGTGACCTTGCCGGTGGGCCAGTTGATATTGTATTAAATTGAACATTTAATAGCACCTATGAGAAAAAAACAAAAACAGCACACAGCCGTCGCCTTTTCGTCTGGCACTTTGTAACAGTGGAACCTCGTTGATACGATTCTGCATAATACGTTTTACGGCCTGATACGTTTTTAATTTTGCTCTCGGCCAACGTTACTTCCGGCCAAGAATCTCTATGGTTAATACGATTTTTTAATAATACGTCTTATTTCCCAGTTCCCGTGAAAAACGTGTATATTCACGCTGTTAAACGTTATAGCTAGCTACAAAGAAGCTCGGATGACGCAAGTTGCGGCCTCCGCAAGCGCTTGCGGTAGGCGCGAGCGTATGCTGAGCTAAACCCTAGCCACAATGTGGCACACTTTATGAGCACTGATCCTAGGAATAACGTAAGATGTTAGGTTAGCCTTGAACGCAATTTGCTTTTAAACTGCTTCTTTATCACAGGCTAGCGTTAAGTACGCGTGCTGGAAGGTGCGCATTACGCAACGTTAGAATTTATGACAGACCCGGTTCTGCGCGACCCGGACGCACAGGCGCTGAATCTTGGGGAAGTTGCAATTTAAATCCCATTGGTTCACAAATTTCATGACGCATTTTGCGAAGAATACTCTCATAGCCGACGGGGCTGTAAAAGAAAAGCATTCTGCATTCGCTGCGCTTTGAGTACAAGTGGCGGCCTGTCTCGTATTCAGAAGTAGGAACGGCTGTACGCTTTAGGAACTATACACGCGCTATCCGCACACCCGCTCGGCACGTGCCGGGACACCTGCCGCCCGCAAACGGAGGAGGAAAAAGCGGTACCCCGTGTGCGACGATTGGCGTCGTTCCGGTTTTTCCTCCTCCGTTTGCGGGCGGCAGGTGTCCCGCCACGTGCGGAGCGGGTGTGCGGATAGCGCGTGTATAGTCCCTTAGGTGCTGCCCTATTTGAATAGGCGTCAGCGTTCGTGCTTTATTTACGGGTGTTTGCGGGTCTCCTCGCACGCGACAACTAACGCGTAAACCCATCTGGGAAGTGGAGCTTGACTAAAAGCTTTTAAGCTCGCTTGCGCGTTGTATGCAACAACACGCTCAGACGACTGCAAAAAGAAAAAAAATGAAAAAAGAAGAACCTCAGGTGTTCTCGAACCAAGAAAACAATCGCGTGATTGTGATACCTGCGCTTTACCGCTACTACAAACCCCTTCATTTAACACTACCCCCCCCCCCCTTTCGGCCCTTCTCCCCCGAAGGAGAAATAGCTGCGTATAAATGCACAAATAAAAAAAATATTTCATGGCACAAGTATTAAAGCGAACAGTTCTTTTAGAGGGAGGCAAGTGAATGCAGTTCGTCAATGTGAAGTTCAATGTGAAGCTTCCTTGATCAGTAAAAGTTTTTCAGCTGTAATATCATTTATATGAAATGCGAATACGAAGCTAGAGCTGGTTCCACATTTTGCTTTGGCATGCGATTTTCTATAAATTGAGCATTCCTATAAATGGCAGCATGGCATGGTGACACTGTAAATCAGTGTTCGCAAAAAGTGTCAGTCTAAAGACCCATAAACCGAGTCGCAGCACCCAACATTCAGCACTCATCATTAGTTTACCTTTGCTTTTTAAATCGTGCTATTGTAGACACCACAGTTTTAATACTATAATTGTTGATACAAAATGAAAGCGAGGTTGCTGGTATAATGTCGGTCCTTTAATCTTGATTAACCACTCCGGCGTACAATGAATAAGAACGAAAAAATTAATAACATCGGCATTGCCAGCGTGAAATATGCGTTCTTTGTAAGTATTTATGGCGTGAATATTTATGGTGAAGCACCTTCCCGTAGTGCCTGATGTTTTGTACACCTGATCACGAAAGTTGGAGCTGATCCCTCGTAAGTACACACGCAATCGACGATGAATGCCGTCGCTGCCTTTCGACCATCGTTACCACCACGCCGTATTAGGGTCCTGCTATTGTCATCATGCTACCATTCTTCCGTGGTCTGTTCCGCTAATGAATACGAGTTCCATGTGATTTTAACGGCAATAAAGCGTGCTGGTGTGGCGCAGTTTTTAAGATGTCGTTCAGTTAAATTCATATCACGGCATGTGGCCATGGTCGCTGAAGGGGTCTTCACACTACTTCACTACTCCTTCATCCTCACCTTCCTCTTGAGAGACTGTGATGACCAGGTCGTAGCCGCGGGTGCATTGACGTCGTTAATGTAAGTGCAGCCGATATATCAGGGACATAATTGCAACGGGAACTTTAGCACTGCTTCACACCTTGCTTCTCTTTTTGTTTGTCTGTTTGCTCTTCTTTTTGTCTTTCTTTCCCTTTCCCACTCCCCTTAGAGCAGGTTAGCATAATTATGATTGACCTCCCTTCCCTGCCTTTCCCTCATTTTCATTTCTCTCTCTCTTCAATTCTCGAACGTTAGTGTACATTCTTTTTAATGTTTATATTTATACTACATTCCAGGTGAAAAGTTGTAGCCACAGCCAGAAAACGGCGACAACTCCTGCCTTCTTTTTTCCCGTTTAAAATAAGGGACAACTGATCCTGCGTACACTTTGAGTGGCACTATCCAAAGAGGCTTGAACAATAGATTTTACCCTGGGTAGTCTGTCCAGCTAAACATGCAAGTCTCCGCTTTTTCTGCATTCATTTCGTCCTGTGAGCTTCGCGATCTTCTAGAATATAGAAATTATTATCGATTATAGAGCTATGTGTTCGTCACAGTGAGCCCAAGGCGCTACACCGAAAGCATGAAAACGTGAAAAGCTTCCGCAGACGTCGACGGGTCGTGTAAGTAATGCCGGCTCTTGGGATGTATGCTGTGTGAGAAAATAGATACCTGCCAATGAAATAATAAGCATGCATTTGGCACTATGAGCCACGCATAGATGCTACATGGACGGTAACAATAATGCGTTGCCATTTAGAAAAATTGCCAGTTTCATTTACGCAGTTCTGTGACAGAACCCGCTGCGAAGTCTCCATCACATCGGTGGGGCAGTCATTACACTCGTTGGTGATATACGGGACGCTTCTTGCTGCACCAAATTGCTGCAACGAAAAATAATTCGCACACTTACATGATACGTATTCATAACTTTTATTGCTGTTGAACTTATGTTTAGTACAACACACGTGCTTCGTTTCGCCTTCTTTCAGGGGTGCGCTACTCACATAGCAAATGATTAGTGTATAAATACAACAATGGCACTGCAACCACGCGCACTGTACACACTACCGCGTATTTTGTCTTTTGCGTGAACCATTTCGTCACACAATCGCTGAAACTCCACACACGATCACGCAAATGTGTTCACGGAAGCTCTCAAATGACTGAGATGAGCTTCGTCCTTTACACACTGTACCGGGGTTCTAGTCCTGCTTGCCGTTCATAACACCGTGGGACTTTTCTTTAGCCGCTGAGTGATCTGCCTCGAGCTTCGGCGTCCCTCGCCTCTTGATGTAGGAGTGGATGTAGAAGTTGATGAACAAGCACATGACCAGGAACGTCTGCGCATTGGCCACCCAGATCAGGTACCGGGGAAAGCCGCAGTCCACAAACAGCGGGATGGCCATGTGGCTCATGAAGACCACGTTCTGGATGATCTGGATACGGGTCAGATATTTCTTCCACCAGAGGTACTTCTGCATGGCCGGACCCAGGGCAGCCAAGAAGTAGTAGGTGTACATGATGGTGTGCACTCCGGCGTTGATGGCCAGGCCGAGCGCCGGCTGACCCTCAGGCGCGAAGAGCACCCAGAACCAGGCGTTCACCGCAACGATCACGTGGTGTATGACGTGCAAGTGGGTGACCTGGTTGAACTTCTTGCGCATTATGAAGAACACCGTGTCCAAGAAGTCGGCGTACCTCACGGCCACGTACCACCATCCGGTGCGGTAGTAGTAGGCGAGTTCGTCGTCCATCTTTCCCGTGACACCTTGACACCACAGGCTGTAGCGCCGGCGCGGGTAGTAGGCGTGAAACACGACGATGTAGCAGAAGCGGGCGTTCAGAAGCACCATGAGCAAGTTGTACACCCTCACGAGGTTAAGGATTTGGAACGGTTCTCGGTTCTTCATCCAGCGCGGACCGAGAACCTTGACGAAGTAGACGTAGAAGATGGTGAGTGGAAACACGAACAGTGGGTTCATGACTACAGGATAGTCCCGCGTTCGCGCGGTCGCCCATCTGCTGTATCTGGCTGGCCAGCTTGAAGGGGTTTAGACTGAGGCTCGTGGAAGCCATGTTGCGTGGCTTGACGATTGTGAATGGCCTGAAAAAAAGGCAAAAAATAACATTGGGCATCTCAGAGTTAGGACTGACTTTGCTCATCTGTAGTCCTAATTCGATCGTGAACACTCCGTGAGCTAATCCTCTGTGCTTCAATGAGATAAAAGTTTTACTGTTTTCTCTGAAATAGGAATGCGTGACAGTACATGTATTTCTTTTTCAAATGGAGTTCAAACACTTAAACGAAGGCACAGTTCCTATTTAGTTCTCATTCTTGTTAGTTCTCTCACATGGACACCTTTAGGTCGGCACTTATATTTTTTGTGAACACCAGAAAGCTTCAGTTGTGGGTGTAGCCTTTGTACTTGCTATGGGCAGGTGTTCATTTGTGCGTTTCTGAATCAGCATGTATGAGACAATATATCGTGGCTAAACGTATCACCTGGTAAATATATAGCTTCTGTTTTACAGACTTCGCTTCAGAGTACCGGCTTATTGTCCTTTTCTCTTTAAACCACCGACTTCGCGGTTGCAGTGTCATTGCTTTCCCGCCATGTCTCAGTGGTAAGAAATGCTGGCAGTTCGGCGTGAACGCAATAGCACATTTAATTTAGACGACTAGTGAAATAACTACATCAAAATTATTGCCAGATGAAATAAACACGCAAAGAGGCTTTCAACGCCCCTTAATGGCGCCGGGATCACCACGCTTTTGGAACCCATTCTTCCTTGGTTATTGGTTTTCAACTCCAAAAGAATAAATAGGAAAAAGTTCAGAACAAGACTACAACAACATTGCTTGAGGGAACTTCGAACTCCTTACTGCATTTAATCACATGGCTCCATGCACGGAACACAGTGCAGAAAAATACAGGGTCCGTATTCACAAAAACGTCTTACGCTACAAAAGTTCGTAAGAGAAACTTTTGGCCAGTCCTGATGCTGGATATATCATTAGCGAAGCCGGATACCTTCGCAGAGAGAGAGAGCAGTTAACGAGAAACTGTGTGAAATCGGCCTCAGATGCATAAAATTTAATAGCGTTAATTGAGCCTTGAAAGAGACTGTAAAACATATTTGGTCTCGGCAGAGTCAATCGTCTCAGTCAAAAAATAAATAAACATCAAACACCATGTAAGTGCGTATACCTCCATTAGGCAGCATGTGCTAATGTCATCTAGACTAAATTAAAGTAGCCAAATAAATTCCGAAATAGTGCGGGCCGAAACGAAGGACTGATCACGACTCATTCCGTAAACGGGGACTCGAGGTTAATTTTGCCGACCCGGAGTTCTTTTACGTCCTCTATATCTAAGTGCAGGAGTGGTTTTGCGATTGGCTTCATCGAAACGCAGTTGCCGTGGCCGGGGCTCAACCCACATAGCAAGGTCTAAATACGAAAAAGCGTCCGCTAATCAAAATCTCACTACGTAAAATATTCTGCTATATTAGATCCAACTGTTTCACACAAGTTCAAGAACATTGGTGCGTAGCCACTTGAGTCTTATTACTCCTACGAACAGAGTGTCTCAATCGCATTTGTCCTCCTCTTCACGTCGTGCTTGAATTGTTGGTTTTGAATTAGAGGAAGTTATTACCATGCGCACCCAGCTGTGGCATCGTGGGAAACTAACGGAAAGACAATGGTGCGGGTTTCCCCTTGGATATAAAATTACTGCATCTCATTAACCCCTTGAGGGTTTTCGCCGTACATGTACGGCAGAAGCTTCCTGGTACCAAAGGGTTTTCGTCGTACATGTACGGCATAGCGTTTATTTTTAAAACGCACGCCTTTTTCGATCATTTCTCTCGCTTGGCCTGTGCTTCCACACATCGGGAATACGTGGAATTTTTTTCATGCGCCAATGTCTCTGCGTTGTATTCTTATTTTGCTTCCCAAAACGGCGCGCCGCCTAACGCTTCCCCATCCGAGCGCGTTCGCGGTGCAGCTGGTTTAAAGTGCGCGCCTTTTTCGATCATTTCTTTTGCTTTGCATGAGCATGCGCCGATGTCTCTCCGTTGTTGCTTTTTTTTAGGCTTCGCAAAACGGCGTGCAGGCTATCGCTTGCGCAACCGAGCGCGCCCGCGGAGGGGTTGGTTTCAAACGCGCGCCTTCTTCGAGCATTTCTCTTGCTTGGAATGTGCTGCCACGCTTCGGGAATACGTGGAACTTTCTTTTAATGCGCCGATGCCTCTCCGTTTTTCTTTTTTTTTGCTTTCCAAAGCGGCGCGGCGGCGTTCAGTTGCGCATCGGAACGCGCGCAGGCGGTGTGGCTTGTTTCGATTTCGTCCTTCGCGTGGTTTTCGCTTCTTGCACGCGCAAAGCTGATGGCTGGCTGTATGGTTTCTAATCTCTCAAAGCATGACCACTTGTTACTCTCTCGTTTATTGCAACCCGGGGCGCGATTACATTGGCTTCCGTGCGGCGCTAAATTACACAAACTATGCCACCGTTATTGCGTTTCCTGTTTTGGGGTCTCGGAAAAGCTAACTACGTCTTGTTGGCGATAAGGCGTAGGATCACTGCAGATTTTTCACTCTTTTTGCTTTCCGGAAGGGCGCACAACCACAGAGTTTTCTTGCGTGCGCTCACTGACGCAGTTCGCTTACGCTATGGAAGCGCGCGCCTGTTGCTCTGCGTCCGGTGAGCCGAGCAGCGATTCTTCCGAAGCGGGCTATTCCCCAAGTGCCGAATCAGAATCTGATTAATTGGATTTCAGTTTGTCAGACGAGGATTTTTTGACGAGTTTAGACTCTGATGACGATCACGGAGCGACATCTGAAAAGCGTGCGCGGCGAGCCATGCTTCAATGACTATCACACGCTGAAAAAGTTTTGTGTTAGAGCACGAACATTTTTAACCGGAAAAGTACTCTGGTGTGCTTATTTTTGTATGTCTGTGAGCTACGTTTAATACAATGCATAATTTTTATTTATAAAAAACTGTTAAGCTTCTTTTTTCAGGATTTTGCTTGATTTTACTACGAATAAACCGTGTGTATGCAACAACAAAAATTATTTTTTTGTCACTTTACGGTCAGGAAAAAAATTTTAGACAATTTTTTTCAGAAATAAAATTGTCTTAAGAATTTATTTCAGCAATAAAAAAATTACACATTTTTGGACTGGATATCGCGAAAAAATTCGACCCTCAAAGGGTTAAATATGGGTGCTTAGCGAAGATCTCAGTTTATCATTTAATTTCCTTGTACGTTAACGTGGTAAATAGCAATGTTGTGCTTTTTTGATAATGCTCCTTCTAAAATGCTTTACGATCAAGTGAATTGTGCGTTGCCCTATCTTTGTGAACTTGGTGGGCATTATATTTACGTTCTTTGAGAGCGAAGGAATAAAATTTACAGTATCCTTGTTGTCAAACATTCATGACTGTAATATTCGCATGTTGGATATTAAAGAATATTCGTAATGGAAATATCAATACGTTTTATCAACTAAAGTGTGTCGGTTGTGTTATTCTTCTATTACTGAATGAACTTAAGAAAAAAAGAAACCTTCCTTAAATGCGAAAAAAAAAAGAATGTGTGGTCACAACTGCACTGCCGAATATCCCAAAACCATGAAAACTTAAGAAAAATCTAAATCAGCAATAATAATAATGGGACAGGAAATGAGAATAAATCTACGGATGACCTTCAAACATCCATGACAAAAGACGAACACCAGCATAGCTAGTCCGTTCATCTCACGCTGGCAGAAAGAGGGTGATTATTCTAAGGCATACGCTGATAATTCGAGCATAAGATTAATGAAATGCGCAATAACTACCCTTCACAGCGGGACGGTCATTTCACTGCCTACGAGAAAATACCATAGAGACTTGAGAGCCAATCTCTGCTTGTTCGGACACGACCAGGGTTCTAGCATTTTCCAAACTGTTCACATGACTGCACTCACGCACGAAGCCTCACACTTCCCCAATTCCTTTCCCCAGTGTAGAGTAGCATACCAGTTTTTCTAGACTGGTTAACATCCCTGCCTTTCCTTTCTCCCCTGTTCCTTCCTCCGTTGACATGACTAGGATAAGCCTCTCGCTGCTTGTCCTATTGCGGACACGAGTTCTTATGACATCTTGGAAACTTGAGGTTTCCTGCTGCCTCACACCAAAACTAAAAGGACAATGTAGAGCATCGGACGCGTTATTCGAAGGTCGCAGGCTCGGGCCCTGCCGGCGGCAAGTTATCTTTTCGTCCACTTTACTTTCTTTTATTACAAATAACATACCCTGTACTTTCCTTCGCATTATTGTCTGTTAGTTCTCATTAGCTTGTACTAGTATTATTATTTTCGTTGTGTTCAGTGAAGCGGGCGGAGCCATCGTATTATCGATGACTGCACCAAAATTTACCTAATCTCTTGTAATCTCCCCGCCCATTGGTCAATGCCGGAGCTGTCAATGTTGGCCTTGTATGTTTAGTGTTTCTGTGTTTAGCGTATTAACGCGCGCCATGGCAGCGTATAGTAGTAGCCTTTGCCACTGATAAGATCATCTGCCACAGAGCCTGAGCGATAAATTATAGGTGTCTAGTGAGCACACCCGCCACGGTTCTCTATTGGTTATGGTGCTCGGCTGCTGACCCGAAGATCGCGGGATCGAATCCCAGCCGCAGCGGCTGCATTTTTGATGGAGGCGAAAGTGCTTGAGGCCAGTGTACTTAGATTAAGGTGCACGTTAAAAGACCAAGGGTGGTCAAAATTGCTGGAGCTTTCCACTACGGCGTCCCTTATAATTATATCATAGTTTTGGGACGTTAAACACACAAGTATTATTATTAGTGAGCATACGGAACTCTCACTGTTCTGGCTGAAGTAAGGCGCCTCAAGTGAATGGGATACACAGTGAATGCTTTCAGTGTGGTTGTTATCGTTCCTACCGAAATAAAAAGGCAACGCCTTTTCAGTGTACCTTATATTACGTGTTAAAATGAGTCTCTAAGCATTTGTAAGCCACCCCAGATGGAAAGCGCATACACAAATGCCCATATGAGTCAGTGAATTGCGTATGCATGAAGACCTCTTAGAGGTCCATCGTCGAACGCGCTATTGTATTGTATTACACTCATTAACAAAAAGTTTAAATACGCAGATAAGAAAGAAAAAAAATATATCTTTTTGGAATAACTGCGCCCCGGCAGTCAGCGTCCTATGAAACTTCGGGAAACACTTGGGGCATAACATGAGCTCAGGGTCTCTCCGGTTTATATTTTTGGACGAAGAAATCTTTGATCTCTAACAGTAACGATACGTGTTATCTAGTGAACACACACACGCACGCACACACACACACACACACACCACACACACACACACACACACACACACACACACACACACACGCACGCACACACACACACGCACACACACGCACGCGCGCACACACACACACACACACACACACACACACACACACACACACACACACACACACACACACCACACACACACACACACACACACACACACAAGGCTGCTAAGAAGTAACCTTCGAAACATCCAGAATGTATAAGCAAGTGTCTGGCTTCCCTGCACTTTTTGTTTCGAAACAAATGCCTAGCCTGATCTATTCCTTATCGGTGATTTCGTTATCACATATCAAATATGTGATAAGCTAAGTGCGTGTGTGTTACTCCCCCTCCCGTCCTTGTCATTTCATTTCCGCGCTTTACAATATGAAGCTAAGTGTCTGCGATCAAGGTAAGCTAAACATTTGGGATCTTTTTATTTTCATAATTTGATAATAACATGCGTGAAGGCGTAAAATGCGAGTACCTTGCGTGTGAAACTCCATGAAGCCGGATAAAACTATAATAAAAATCTGATTTCCGAAATGACACTTAAGGTGGAGATTATGAGCCGTCTCTCGAGTTATCACCAATGTACACGGGGATAATACTGAGAGTTATTTCTGAACTTTCGGCTATATTTAGTTTGGAAGGACATGCCTATCAATGGAAGCATTACAAACATGATTTTTGGTAATGGATTAATCTAAAGAATGATGCCGGTTGTGTTTTAACTGCGATTTGACCGATTGATATGGGGAATCCCAAGGTCTCGTTAGCTCCCCAAAGCAATTTTAAATTACTAAGGATATATACGTAAAGTTACTATCTGTTGGTAAGTGCCTTTCGGTAATCTCGATTGGTGTGAAGGATTAAGCTTTTAAGCACGCGACACGCGGTATAAGGCCATCGACGCGTTCACTGAAAAACTGCGGAAAAGCCATGGTTTTTCATCAGTCGCTACTGCAAGCCTGACTAGGATTCTCTGCAAAACATAAGCATTTCATCTACGCGCCTCCAATTACTCGTTGTTTCATGCTGTCGGCCTGCAGCAAATAGTTTCTTTTTTCGCTTAATTTTCCGAATAACAAAAGTAACATTTGCGCTCACCTTTGCCGAATTCGATATAGTGGCTGAGAGTACACGTCGAAACTTGTCGAGCTTGGCGAGCTTGTCGAGCTTGGCGCTCAATGTGACGCCCTTAATTTTTATAATGTAATGAAAGGTTTGGTGTCGGTACCCTGCCGCTCCTTCTAACTCGGTCTTTACAGACTGCGATCCGCGTGAAGAGTTCTCTTTGAGGTTGTTCCAAGGCAGTGTTTCTCGTGCATGCCTAATGCAAGCAAACTTCTCCTTCCCGGCACACTTTCCAACGTGGAGGAAAGAAAGAGAAATTCACGGCGTTGTCCGCTCATCATGATAACTCGCGTCAACTTTCTCGTTATTCCGTTGCTGCCCTCTTCTCTCATTTCACTTCAGTGAAGCGGGCACTTGTTTGCCCCGCACAATGGAGATCGCGCAGAGGCGCCCCGGCCTAATGCCCGCGTCCACGGGAGCGGGTATAATTTCATTGTCTACATGCGAGAGAAGTCAGATTTTTACTTCTCGTTTCCTCGTAGCTGCAAGCTCCTTACCTATTCGTTCGCCTTGTTAACGTTATTTGCCTTGTTTTGTTTTTGTTTTGTTTTTCCATCGTCCTTTGTCGTAGCGAGCTCGGTGTCGTGGCTTCGCACTGGCTTAGCGGAGGCGCCACTGACGTAGGTGTGATGTTCAGGGTTCTACGCAAGGACACTTGAAAGCGTTTCACTCGGGCCATTATGGAGCGTATCCTTACTTACATTTAACAGTGTCTCAGCCTCCTCAACAGCGCGAACACACGGCTACGAAGTGCGCGCTAGCGTATTGCCGATGAAACAAGAAGCTATATATTTGCGCGGATTTCCCAAAGCAGAAAAAGTACGCTCGTTGCGCAATTTTTATAACTTCTAAGAAACTTTGCTGTATAAGCCTGTTAAAAAATAATTCTGACGTTTGAAGAGAGCTAAAACAAGGGTCTCATTAGTAGGCACGCATAAGCGGGAGACTTCAAGAATATTTGCTATCGCCTATGTGGTTCCTTAGGAGGTAAACTTAATTTGAGAGCATCAGCCGAGGCTTAAGTCTACGTCCCATTTTTACGACTGGATGGTCTATGTCCTTATGACTAGAAACTGGATTTTAGGCAAATGACTCTTTTGTTCCCTACGTTCCTACCGCGCCACTTTGGTATCTGAGCATGAATTAGAGGTCAAGTCAAAAAGGGCTTTTATAGTGCTTTTATAGTGCCTACAAATGCCTATTCTTGGTGTTTGTTTGTGCCTAAATGCTTACAAATGCCTATAAATACCTATTTTCGAAACTGGCGCTTATATGAACACAATTTGGTCTCAAGCTTCGCTCCCGCGCGGAGTTTGAGACCATTATTTATGTTACCGCGCAACATTTACTGTTCTGAACTCTGCGGGGTTCTACTATAGTTCTCGTGTTCAACCAACTCTCGGAAACAACCGCTATAGCAGCAGTGAAGTAGGAGACGCGGGCGAGCATTAACCGCCACAGAGACATGGCGCGAGTGGTTGGTGAATGCGAGACCGCGGAAAGACGTCAGCGTAAAGGAGAGTGAAGAGAAAAAAAAGAAAGCAAAAACTTCAAGAGTAGAACGCGATGGCGTAATCGGGCCCCGTGTGCAACGCCTCCTAATTGCTAGCCTCGCTTCGGCTCTCGGTGCATGCCTCAACCGTGCCGTAAGGTAAAGTGGGCGGGTAACATTGTCCGTTTCAAACTATCCTAGAGTGCCTGCTACAAGTATAGTAGTTGTGCACCGCGCCATAATTCTTGCTTTTGCGAAACAGCGAAGGGCCCACTACACGTCAGTAAGGCAACATGCGAACCTACGCAGCTGCTCACTTTGTTGATGCTTTTGCAGATGATGATGATTAAATATGTCTGAGTGCTTCGGAATGGGTGGGCCTTTAAAACCCTCTAATGCCCAAAAGGCGTTCTGCCTTGAGAAGCATTGTGAGAAAACACTCACCATATTTACTCTTCTTGTAGAATTCATTTTAAGAAAAAAAAAAGGTGAAATTTTATTTCGAACATACCTTGATTACTCTTAATTAAAAGTAATTAATTAATTAGATTAAATGTAACAGTGTAACTTCATTATAACATGTTAAATATCCAATAACGGCTTTTCCATGAAGCTTTGACCGGTTTTTTACCTCTTTTGAAGCATTATATTTCATGTATCATATATGATACAGTGAGCATTACAGTGATTTGACGCCTGGCGCGATTCTACGCTTCTGCATGCCGCGCAATATTACATGCGTTAAGGGGAAACCTTCGACTGCATAACATTCATATAGTGTTTTTTTCCAGTGTAGTTTCAAGAAGTATTGTGGCTCTGTGGTAGAACACCTGCTTGCCACGCAGACAGCGTGGGTTCGATTCTCACTCGAATTTATTATTTATTTAATTGTATCTCTATTTTTCGGTCACGGACAATATGATTTTTCGCTCACAACCAACGACGCTGACACCGGAATTTCTGCGAAACAAGCTTTTTAACGCGATAGCGTTAAAATGTGACGTGCACGCGGCTTTCGTTTTGTAATTGACCTTGTAAGATGTTTATTATACGGTAGCGTAGCGAGAAATGTTTTTCGGACGGGGGCAGGGGGGGTTCAACCATACGTTACGTATGTTCGTGCGTGCGTTTGTATGTGTGCGTGTATATACAAACATGCAAAGCTGAAAAGTTTCGGCGCGGAGGGGTTCAACCCCCCCCTCCCCCCCCCCCCCTCCCCCGCCTTCTCCTGGTTACGCCAGTGGTCCACTGCTAGGAGAGAAATTGGCTCTCCGCGATTCAACCCGACCACTAGCGGCGTCCCTCCCTTCTTATGTTTTAGCAATCCGGCTATCTGCTCCGGCTCTACTCTTCTCAGTCATGCAAAAAAGGACACCCAGGAGTGGGTTGACTCGACAGTGGACACTTGACTCACCGTGCAGAATAAGGGAGAGACCGTGTTCTGCGAACCGCGTGGGACACAGAACAATCGCACGGCTATGTTCGATTGTTGGCGCTTTGTGCCACCTTAGGCAATAAGATTTTTGTTTCCCTGTCGTCGATAGAAGTCGCGCACGTCTTGGTTTAAAATTATTTGCATTTATGTGAAAATTTATTGTACCTATATTTACGATTTTGGAAGCCTAAAACGTTGTTTTGGTTGCCTATTTTTGGCTCCTAAAGCGAGCTTTTTTAATGCATAAAAATCCAGCCTCTGCTTATGACATTCGTGCCATAAGTGAGCGGTTAATCGGAAGAAAAGCATTCGCCGAGTCGAAATAAGACCAAAAATCTTGGAGGACGCTTAAGCTTCGCCTTCAAGAGTTGAACGTAATCGGGCCCCGTTTGCATCGCCATCTCATTCGCTAGCAAGGCTTCACTTCAACCGGATGGGGAAAGGAACTTTTCGCCGTTTTACACTATCCTATAGAATGCATACTGAAGGTAAAGTTGCGATATGCCCACTGCACCATAATCAGCGTTGTACGTAACGCGTTACAAGTAACACATTACTTCTAACCATTTACATTTTCTTTGTTAGACACAACATTAATGAGAACTAACAGACAATAACGCCAAGGAAAGTATAGGGGGTGTTATCTGTAGTATTTAGAATATAAATGTGAAGAAAGTAAAGTGGACGAAAAATGACTTGCCGCCGGCAGGGACCGAACCTGCGACCTTCGAATAACGCGTCCGATGCTCTACCACTAAGCTACGGCGGCGGTCATCTCCCCGTCCACTTTATGGGGCATATATGTGAATTGAAACTTAGGAGTGTCAGTCGGCGCCAGTCGCAGCCATGGCGGCGAATGTGGAACACTCTCTTTTTCTGCCTGTTCTCGCCACGTAGCACGTGAACTTTTTACGAGCTGGAAGCTGACCAATTATCCCTCGCATACTACCTGAAGGCATCAAATCTGCCAAAAGGAGACCCTCGCGCCTTTTCCTTTCCTCAACCTCTCCTCCTATGAATAAAGGAATTAGAGTCACCTCCTTTCCTTTATGACTGTATGTACTATTTGTGTGTATATGGTGTATATGTGATCATTGTATATACCATAATCACCCGACACCTGGAGTAGCAAGCCAGGCGACAAACCAGGCTAACCTCTCCGGGCATTTCATTAAAGAATCTTATCTCTCTTTCCTTTTTATATTTTCTTGCAATTCTGTAATATAATCGATTACTTTTTCGAAACTGTAATGTTCCGGATAATTTAACTACATTTTCATGTAATTGATTACCGGTGATCAATTGCTTTTCCTTTTCAAAATGAAGTTGTAACTTGGCTTTTACGGCAGTTCTCGTCCCCAAATTTTATTTGCGACGGCTCTGTAGAACCCCCCGTCCTGCCAGACAGGGGGTCCCTACAGAGCCTATTTTTCACTTTTTTTGTTGATATGATGTAAAAGGAGATGTTGGCGCACACATAAGGTGCCGGATACTCCTTAGCTCTTGGGTGGATCGAGCATACAACGCAATATATAAACATACAAGCAGTAGTACATGGAAAATAAACACACGAGCACACATATGTAAAACACATAGATATCAAACAACACCATTGCAGAGTCAAAGGAAAGGTCCGAACGGCAATTAATAATGTCTCTGATAATGTGTCTGGTCATCATTGAATCGAATCCGCACATATGGGCAACATAACAGTCAACACATCAAAGACTTCAGCGCATACATATATTACGTATCATATAATAATACATACGATAAGTAGGACATACATAAGATAAGTGATTTAATGTAATATGACCATAGATTCCTTAATAATTGCCAGCAATGTCGCTGCCTTCTAAAAAACGCTTTAACGCTTTTTAAAGCGTACGTCTGTAAAGCTCTGGTTGGCCACAGGCCCAGAAGTTTCTTTACACAGCACGGTCTGCGGTCTAATGCCATTAGTTTCCATTTAATACGGAGTCTCGGTGTGTCATGATGTGGGCAGTCCAGAAGAAGGTGACATACATCATCTACAAATCCACATTCACATTCGGCAGTTTCAGTTCCGCCAATTCTGAGTAAAAAAAATTTGTGTATGTGGTGCCTAGTCTTAACCGGTGAATAAGTGTTTTCATCGTTCTATCTAAAGCTAGCGTAATTTTTAATTCATCGAGCGGGTCAATATGGTATCAATCACCCTTCTTTGAACTTTGTTCAAACCCACCATTTTTACTCATTCGGAAAGGTGTTATCATTATAATACCACGCAATAACGCC
This sequence comes from Rhipicephalus sanguineus, assembly GCF_013339695.2. Taxonomy (NCBI): domain Eukaryota; kingdom Metazoa; phylum Arthropoda; class Arachnida; order Ixodida; family Ixodidae; genus Rhipicephalus; species Rhipicephalus sanguineus. Next base: position 88,105,437 of record NC_051177.1, read on the forward strand.
TTACACGAGCACCACCAACCACGAAGCGCGACGCTTAATAGAGGACATGGACACTAGCATTGAAGCACTGCGCAACTGCGAGCTGGTGCGCAAGGTGCTCTTATGTTATAACACCGCCCTTTCCTCCAGCGCTTGCATTGAGAGGGTGTTCAGTGTAGCAGCTCACTTCTGAACGAGGAAACGTGGAACAATCAGTAACGACAACTTTGAAAAACAACTCCTGTTGAAAGTTAACGACGTGTAACACTGTATCACAGAAGCTACAGTAAGCCTCCCAACCTTCATGCAAGCCTCCAGCCTTCTCTCCGCCATGCAAGCCACAGAACTTCGTTGTAGTTTGAGTAAACTTGTGTTATTGCGTTACGGCAATAAGATTTTGAAGGAAAGTAACGCAAAAGCAAACGATTACATTTCTGTAATTGCTCAGTTACTTTTCTGGGACTATAACTGGCCACTGTAACCAATTACATTTTAAAGGATGTAATGGTAATTATATTGGGTTATTTATTTTCTGTCACGTATACGAGTCTGACCGTATTTCATGATTTTGTGAATTGCACCCACTACGTGTCCGTAACGCATTACTTGCACTTACTCATTTGCACACTTCGTTGATGCTGTCGCTGATGACGATGATCATCTATGCCTACGCAATTTGTACTGGGTGGGCCTTTAAACCACATATTTGTTGTGCAGTTTAGATGGTGTGACGCCTGGAGCGATTTTACGCTTCTGCCACGCAATTACGCATCAGTTAACGCGGCTCCTCGCACTATACGTGAGCACCTGCATAGGTTCCTTTTTTTTTCTTCCCGAAACAGTTTCAAGCGCTAGCGTGTCTTTGTGCAAGGACTACTTATTGCCATGGCAGAAGGATGTGGTTCGATTCCGGCTTCGATCCATCTTTATCATTTTTTTTTTTTGCGGTTTTAACAGCGAGACTGTTCAAGGTGTCGGTAACTTGTGCTCCGTCGTAAAAAAATATCATCATCATGAACCGGCACGCGCTCTCTTCATTCTCTTTACTGTGAAGACGTTTACGCTGCCAGTAACTTGTGCTCTGTCGTGAAAAACACCTCAGGCGGGCATGCGCCACAGGAATTGGGCAAGCCCCGCTACCGAGTATAGCATGGTGCGAGCGTCAAACGAAAGGTCTGCTCGGCGAAGTGGGGCACGTGAAACGCGTGAAAGAGAGAGAGAGAGGAAGAATGTGACAGAAAGAAATAGAAAGAGAAAAACAGAGACAAATGAAGGGATTAAAGGCATAAATAGATAGGAACACAGAGAAAGAGAGAGAAAGAAACGGACACGAAAAAGAGATAGAAAAAAACAGAGAGCAAGACAGAAAGAGAAAAGAAGAGAGTTATAAAGAGAAACAAGAAAGAGAAAGAAAGAAGCAGAGAGAGAGAGAAAAAAGAGGAAACGATAAAATATATATAGAGCGAGAAAGGTAAGAAAGAGAAAGAAAGATAGAAAGAGCGACAACGACAGACATAGAAAGAAACAGATACAAAAAGAGATACAAGAAACAGATAGAAAGAGAAAGAAACGGAAGAAAGAAATAGAAAAATAAAGAGAAACGGGAAAGGCTACCCAGTTTCGCTCTTCCTTCAGACTTGGCACCACTGCGAAGGTGCCATAATATTGTCGCCCACGGACCACGCCGATTCTCCCCTCACAAACAGCGACGCCGACGCCAGAATTTCTTCAAAATGAGTTCTTTATATAATGCTATCGCGTTAACAATAATGTATATGGCGTAGTATCGGCAAGGAAAGCAGGGCGCGGGACTGGGCTTGCTGGTGTGAGGTTCGGGCTTGCATTCGTTCTGAGAGAGAGGGGGGAATAAAGAAAGGGGGATGAGGCGAGGCAATTCCTCTACACGTACGCAAGCACAAACCTATATTCACACGAGGAGCTATTACAGCACGCGAGACGAACTAGCATGTGAGGGAAGGAAAATGTCCAAGGAACGTTATGACTGGTAAATTATAAGAGGTTTCGCCGAGTGATACGAAAAATGGGCGAAGGTAAAGTTGTCGAACCGCAACAGAATCCGATCCGAAAACCGTACCCGAACCATAATCTCAAACTTAACCGATTTTCTTGCAACGTACCTGAATCCGTACTGAACGTGAAGTGAAATGTATAATATCGCGTATCACCTCCGAATAAAGCGCTTAAAGAACAAGCGGCAACAGTTGTATAGTAGTCTCTACTGGAAGGCAATTTCAAATTGAGACTGATCTAAGTGGTTATTCTATATTTATTTCGTTGCGCAGATGGCCGAGTTCCTTAACGAACACACGAAGGAGGTGACACATGCAAAATATATCAAGCCCAAGAAACGTCCGCGAATGCACCATGAACGTGGCATGTAAATCATGACGTGCATGTCATGGTTTTCATGTTACCACCTGTTATTCATGTTCTTGATACAGTCACATCGCGCAATACCAATTTTGGTGCATATCAATCTAGCGAAACGGCCGCGAGCGCACCATGAGCGTGCCATGTAAATCATGTCGTACATGACACGCATGTCATGATTTTCATGTTACCACCTCTAACTTACGTTCGTCAGACAGTCGCGTCGTGCAATACCAACTTCGGTGTATATCAAGCCAGCGAAACGGCCGCGAATGCACCATGAGCGTGGCATGTAAATCATGTCGTGCATGACACGCGTGTCATGATTTTCATGTTACCACCTGTTATTCATGTTCTTGAGACAGTCACATCGCGCAATACCAATTTTGGTGTATATCAACCTAGCGAAACGGCCGCGAGTGTGTCATGAGCGTGCCATGTAAATCATGTCGTGCATGACACGCGTGTCATGATTTTCACGTTACCACCTCTAATTTACGTTCTTCATACAGTCGCGTCGCGCAATACCAATTTCTGTGTATATAAAGCCAGCAAAACGGCCGCGAATGCACCATGAGCGTGGCATGTAAATCATGTCGTGCATGACACGCGTGTCATGATTTTCACGTTGCCACCTCTAATTTACGTTCTTCATACAGTCGTGTCGCGCAATACCAATTTTCGTGTATATCAAGCCGGCGAAACGGCCGCGAATGCACCATGAGCGTGCCATGTAAATCATGTCGTACATTACACGCATGTCATGATTTTCATGTTACCACCTCTAACTTACGTTCGTCAGACAGTCGCGTCGTGCAATACCAACTTTGGTGTATATCAAGCCATCGAAACGGCCGCGAATGCACCATGAGCGTGGCATGTAAATCATGACATACATGACATGCATGTCATGGTTTTCATGTTACCACCTGTTATTCATGTTCTTCATACAGTCACATCGCGCAATACCAATTTTGGTGTATATCAACCTAGCGAAACGGCCGCGAGTGCGTCACGAGCGTGGCATGCAAATCATGACGTGCATGACACGTGTGTCATGATTTTCATGTTGCCACGTGTCACTTATGTTCGTCATGTCGGTGTCGTCATACCAGTTTTCGTATATATCCATTCATTTAAACGGCCGCGAGCGCCCTGAGACCATGTCATGTAAATCATGCCGCACATGACACGCGTGTCAAGATTTGCACGTTAGGACCTGTCATTATGTTCGCCATGAACTCTTGTCACGTCATACCAGTTTTGGTATATGTGAAATTAACGGAATAGCCGCAAGAGCCCCAAGGCCGTGGAATGTAAATCATGCTGTTCATGACATGCATGTCATGATTTTCATGTTATGACCTGTCATTTATGTTCGTAATACGGTCATGTTATTCCATACCAATTTTGGTATACATCCGATTAACGAAACGGCAGGAGAGCACAAAGTCGTAGTCGGATAGATAGATAGATAGATAGATAGATAGATAGATAGATAGATAGATAGATAGATAGATAGATAGATAGATAGATAGATAGATAGATAGATAGATAGATAGATACGCTCAAACTCGCAGAAGTTCGCTAAGAAGTGCTTCGCATTTAATAGTAACAAGCAACTGAACAGGAGTGTTTCGCCTTTGTGCAGCTTATCACTTCCCTGTCGCAATCTATAGATAAGGAAATTTACCATTTCACAACTTTCAATGTGTTTGGCTTCTCAAAAGAATGTCAATGCTTTTTACGGGCACTTTTTTCTTTATTAAGTGACGTAATAAATGTCCACGTACAAATGTGGTGCCGGCTACTGTTTGGCTCTTGGTCGAGCTGGACATGGCTATCTAGCCACCATTACATGGCTCATGAGGTTACCTTTACCAGCCGTAGTAGCTTAGGAGCTTGACGTAGCCGGGGGGGGGGGGGGGGGGGGGAGGTTCTGATAAAGTATGGTTGAAGCCCCCCTTCCATAAAAAACAGTTCTGGCTACGGCCCTTAGCTGGTGTCGTGCTGATAAGCTAGAATACCCGAGATCAATAACCCACCGCGGTAGAGTGTACTAGAGCACTCTAACCGCGGCGCCTGCATTTCGAAGGGGAACACCGTTTCATGTTTCGAACACCTAACGTGCCTCACAATAATATTGTGGTTTGAGAAACTCAGAAACTGAGGGTGCCTCGGGGTGCTATAGTCACACGAAAAACGTCATAGTCTAAATACCTCATGCTTGTAGTTTCCATCATAACATGAAAATCCACGACGCATTGCTGGCTAAATGAACACCTTGGCCTTGCAAAAGTGTAGTTAGCTGGGCCAGTTGGTATGGATCCTTGGTGCTAAGCAGCGCGAAAAACAAGACGACGCACACATGAAGGAATGATTGGCAGCGCTTGTTCTTGTCATTCCTTCCTGTGTGCGTCTTCTTGTTTTTTTTCACTCTGCTTACTACCATGGACCTTGGCCTTCCATTACGATATGCCCAAGGGATAAACGACTCTGAATATCCGAGGATGGATGGATGGATGCTATGAGCGTCCCCTTTAAAACGGGGCGGTGACATGTCTGCCACCAGGCTCGAAGAAAAAAAAAAAGAAAGAAAAAAAAGCTTCCTTGTTTCATGTTGGCCTAATACCATAGAGTAATATAAAAAAGGTTAAGAGAGGACACTCCCGTAGGCCCCTGCGGCTGATTTGGGTTCGCAGCGCACCAAACGGAAGTGGGGAATCCTAACAGCCGCCTCAGAGATCGGAAATCGCAAAAAGAATTAAAAATGCCCATCTCAGAGGCCATTATTTAGCTATAGGTAAAATTACACGGCCTCCGAGACCACTTCTGTTCGTGTGATTGTCTCGGAGGTCATATATATATATATATATATATATATATATATATATATATATATATATATATATATATATTATTTTTTTAACGCGTTATTTGCATGCATAAGTAGCTTTGTGTAAGCCACACCGCCAGAGCGGCGAGCACACAATGCCATTGTTTATGCAGACATGACAATCGCTGGGACAGACGAAACATTTTATTTCAAGTCACATTCTCAATAAGCACATACAAAAGATGGGTGCACTGCACAATGCAAGACAGCTGCCACATGTTGAGAAATTGCACAGTAGGAATAAATAGGCGATATTGAGAAAATTCTCACAATACAATAAAAGTGCAGAAGACAGCATTAGCATCACAGAGGAAAAGGGGATTTCAGAGTGAAAAGGGGCCACTCGATTTAAGCGAATGAAGAATATGTATGACCATCCAAACACTAACTAGCTGAACGGCAAAATAGTGCGAAAGATACGGACATACTTTGATAGTTAGCTAATGACAACCACAACTTCAAAATTACATCTTGGAAAGGTGCAAAGGGCTACCTGTCGTCTCGCGGAATCCTGAACCACTTAGTACCACGCTCTCTCCCTATCCTGCCGTTGTTGCACCACACAGCGCAGCAGTAGCTGCCGTAGTACTTGACTCCGGACGGCATGACCTGGAAAAAGAGAAAAAAGTTTACCGTATTTTCTCTGGCCTTCGCACAAATTGTGTGCGACGCACTTCTCAGCACCCTTTCGCGAAAAACAGTTCCAAGCAGTTGCCGCAGTGAAAACAAAGCAACCTTCGGTGCATGAACTACTGAGGCAGTATTTAACGAGAATAATACGTCGTAGCCACGGCCAACGAACACGGTTCTCATTTCTCAAGTTCTCTCTAATTCGGCTCTTAACATAGGCGTCAAGCAAACTGCGAATACCACAAATAACGATTCTAAGCATAACTGCACTCTTTCACACATTTGGACACCCATGCAGTGAATTAGAACTGCGTGTAACGGCATTGTATGTACAAAGAAAACCTTACGACGCAAGTGGCGACTCATTTTTGGCGCCAAGAAAGGATTTCTTCGCTAACGTGCTGCGCAGCATTTCAAGTTGCTATTTCTTAATGCAAAGCAATTCAAGAGCATCATACGCGAAGCGTGAAGCACAAAGAAGCTTTCGGCGCTAAAAACACAAAGAGCTTCAAATGTCAACTTAAAGCTGTAGCGACAAATACATTGCAAAGTAATGAAGGAAAAAAGAACCTAATGAAGGCGTTCTTACCAAGCAGCCGCCAAGCAGAGTGACTTCCCGGCAGACGATCCCAGCGAATTCCACGGAGCACCGCGTCGTCTTGCCATGCCGGCAATCCTGACCATATATGGTCATGACAGCTACCAATCGATGATTTCGAACTGTCCAATCGCAGACGATAAAGACGGATTTAGAGCCGCACTGCGAGCCAGCGGAAGCCACTGCCGCAGCCACATAGTCTGACAAAGACAAGTAGATGTATCGTGAACCAGAAAAGGTACTGCAGTAGATAACTAGTACGTGCGTTCTCTTGGAAACAGGGAGTGACGTGCTGCCGTCTAACGGCTGGCGAGAAGCTGCGTAGCTCCGCCGCTTATAGGCTCGTGTGTCCACTCTTGTCATTTTCTGTTACTCTATGCTAATACCTTGACCTTGCTTCGTTGGCGCCATCTACACACACCTGAGGGCAACTATTTACCGGCGCTCTCATCTTTTCTCGTGCGATGGCGCAGCCTCCTCTCGAGACCTCCTTTTTCTCAGCGTCTTCTTTTCCGCCCCTCTTTCTGTTCTGGGCTGGCTGATAACAGTGGCATAGCCAGGGGCAGGGGCGTAGCCAGAAATTTTTTTCGGGGGGGGGGGGGTTCAACCATACTTTGTGTATGTTCGTGCGTGCGTTCGTATGTGTTCGTGTATATATACGCAAGCAAAACTGAAAATTTTCGGGGGGGGGGGGGTTGAACCCCCCAACCCCCCTTGGCTAGGCCCCTGGCCAGGGGGTAACCGCACTCCCCACCCCGCAAAATTTTTATATGTGTATGTTTTTGTACGTGTACATAGAAGCACAAACATGCAAGCATATGCGTGCGCAAGGGGAGAGACGCGGTGTGAAACCTCGCCCGCTTCGCCACCCCCCCCCCCCCCCCGCCCTAATGAATTTGCGCACGCTTATGCATACGAGCACACGCATGAACATACACGAAAGCTGTTCGGGCACCACCTAGCGAAAAATTTCTGGCTACTCCCTTGGTTGGTGACGTACTATATAATCCGTACTATACGTACGCATGATCCTGCTGAAGTTGTGGTGAACAGCAAATTTAGCCTGACGCAGGCCCGTAGTCAGGGAGCGCTGAGGATGCTATCCTGGACATTGTCGAATTCCGCCATGTTGTTAACTTCGGCCATGGGTCAATTCTCACTGGCCCAGAGGGCTGCTGCGGCTTCTCTGATTGCCCTGAAATGCCGCCATTACGAAATTTCACAATATGGCGGAATTTCATAGTCTCGAGAATAGCACCCCGAGGCACCCTGCCTAATAGTATGTAGCATAAATAGGTACAATTACGCTGTCACAGACTATACCTAATTATCTGAAGTGTTATTATCTTGCGTAGTTCAACTGACTTAGTATCATCAGGTCCTACGCGGCACTAGTTAACCTAGTATACATTCATTGTATTTCATTATTGTGATGCATGCACGTTAGGTGGAACCTTATTCTTCATTCACATTGTACGGCAGTGGTATGACGGCAAACGTGGTTTATACTCAGGTCACAGCCTATGGAACTATTGTATGTATGTTTTCAATTTTGAACTTTATTCCATCCAAGTAAAATTTATTCTTGGTGCTTATTTCACCAAAAGGTAAGCCTTACCCCTTGGAAATATTGTATTTTTAGATTTTTGAAAGATGTTGATATTTTAATTAAGTTCATTCTGGCTGGATATTTTCACCAAAAATGTAAGCCTATTGCCTTTGGAAATTTTGTATTTTTCGATTTTTGAAAGTTTGGTGATGTTTTAATAAACTTGATTCTGGGTGCATATTTCACCAAAAGGTAAGCCTTCCGAAATGCCGTAGTTTTCGATTTGTGAAAGTTTGGTGCTATTTTAATAAACTTGATTCTGGGTGTGTATTTCAACAAAAAGATAAGCCTATCTGCCTTTGCAAATGTTGTATTTTTCAATTTTTGAAAGTTTGGTGCTATTTTAATAACCTTGAGTCTGGGTGCGCATTTCACCAAAAGGTAATCCTTTAGGCTTTGGCCAAGGTGTACTTTTTGATTTTTGAAAGTTTGGTGATATTTCAATAAACTTGATTGTGGGTGTGCATTTCACCAAAAACGTAAGCCTTTGGAGGTTTTGTATTTTTTTGATTTTTGAAAGTTTGGTGCCATTTTAATAAACTTGATTCTGGGTGCGCATTTCCTAATGGGCAAAAACAGCGCGCAGACGGACGGGTCGAAGAAAACGATACACATAACAAGCGCTGCCAATAAATCACAGTTGAGAGCAGCGCTTGTTCTGTGTGTCCTTTTCTTCCTCCCGTCAGTCTGCTCGCTGTTTTTGCCCATTATGCATCACTATCTTGCCCAACTTTCAGTCTTGCTGCGCATTTCTCCAAAAAGGTAAGCCTGTTGCCTTTGCAATGTTGTATTTTTTACGATTTTTCAAAATTTAGTGATAGTTTAATAAAAGGGACTGTCAGTGCGCGTTTTATCATAAAGGCAAGACTCTGGAAGCCTTATATTTTTTTATTTTTAAAGTTTTATTGTATATAAATAAAATTGAGTCTGGGCGCTTTGGTCATTTTGTATTTTTCGATTTTTGAAAGTTTTGTGCTATTTCAGTGAACTTGATTCAGGGTGCGTATTTCACCAGAAGGTAAGCCTATAAGCTTTGGAAATGTTCTATTTTTCGATTTTTGAAAGTTTTGTGCTATTTCAGTGAACTTGAATCTGGGTGCGTATTTCACCAAAAGGTGAGCCTATAGCCTTTATGAATGTTGGATTTTTCGATTTTTGAAGTTTGGTGCTATTTTATTGAACGTGAATCTTGGTGCATACTTCACCAAAAAATAAGCCTACAGCCTTCGGAAATGTTGTACTCTTGATTTTTGAACGTTTTGTGCTAGTTTCATAAACTCGATTCTGGCTGAGTATTTCACCAAAAGGTATTGTCTCTGCAAATGTTGTATTCTTTATTTTTGAGAGTTTTGTGCTATTTCATTGAACATGATTCTGGGTGCGTATTTCACCAAAAGAAAAGCCTATGGCCTTCGCAAATATTGTATTTTTCGATTTTTGAAAGTTTCATGCTATTTTAAAGGGACACTCAAGAGAAACAATGCTTTAGATCCATAAATTCTGCTCTGAGAACTCTAATGTCGTTAATTTCGCCATCATAGGTTTATTAATAGAGGATAAAATAAAGTTCAAAGTTTCCTTTTTAAATTTCGCGCCGAAATCTCCCCGCGTGACGTCACAGATTTCAAAGCGCATTCATTGTATTTTGGCGCCATTGGCCCAACAAAACTACCCCAGACTTGATATGCTAAGTCTATGGCCCCCTCAGAGGACAATGTACTTGATTTTTACCGATTAGAAACTACGTAGTCCTTATTAGGCGCCGTCAAAACATGTGACGCCACGGCGAACAATGCGGAAACTTCAAGGTGGCGTCGCCACCCACATTTTGTTTTTGCGCGTTTTCTCGCTTACTAAGCGTCTTATCGCAGCAAGCGTGGCGTTTTTGATATCGTGAAAGAGTGCTTTACTAATATGAAAAAAATCGTTGGTGCGTATTTCAACAAAAGGTGAGCCTATCTTTCTTTATGAATGTTGGATTTTTTTATTTTTGAAATTTTAGTGCTATTTTAATAAACTTGAGTGTGGGTGCGTATTTCACCAAAGGGTTAGCCTATAACCTTTGGAAATGTATTATTCTATTTTTGAAAGTTTTATGCAATTTTAATAAAATTGATTATGGCTGCGTATTTTACCGAAAAGGTGAGCCTATTCCCTTTAGAAATGTTGTACTTATGTATTTTCAAAGTTTGTTGCTGCTTTAATAAAACTAGTTGTGTGTGAGTTTCGCATGAAAATGGCAAGCTTATGATTTTTAAATCTTGTGCCATTTTATTTTTGAAATTTTTTTCACAGTTTGATAAATTTTGTTTTGGGAGCGTTTCCGTCCAACGAGGTGAGCTTATAGCTTTCGGAAATCTAGCCTTTTACTTCTTGAGGAAATTCGTAACATTTCAATGAAATTGACTGTGGTTTAACTTGTGCAGAAATATAGTGTAAGCGTATACGGTCTGTAAAACCTTGCGAGGTCTTGTTTATATCCCTGTTTGAAATGTTTTCTAGCGTTTTAATAAATTTAGGTATGGGCGTATATTTATCATCGATGGTGAGTCTATAGCATTTAGAAAAGCTCGCACATCAGGCAGCTCAAAGCTGATCCGAGTTTTGCCACACGTCGGCAAACAAGGTCCCAAAAATTGGCCGCTACTTGCGCTATAGTGGAGACCCAACATTGGCTCACGACTAGATTTATTGCGATAGCAATTGCATGGCCATTCTCGGCGGATTTTTGCCGTCACCGTTGTCATGTCCCGCATATGTATATGTTTGTATACAAAAATAAAAGGGCCACAAATAAAAACAATTTAGGAAAAGAAAATTTCGAAGCGCGTGAGCGGGGATTTGAACCTGCGAGCCCTCGCGCCACAGCGCGCTGCCTTAGACAACTGCGCCATGCGCCATTCGTTCTGCAGTGCACTAACGGCAGAATACAAACGCACGCGCCGTTGGGTGAAATGCACGGGACGCCACATGTGGCGAAATTGAAATTATGCGAGACGCGGGCCATCCTGCATCGTTGCTCGCGCTGCGTTCGCGTCGTATCGTTGGCGACCATACGCTACTTTTCCATTTTGGGGTTATGGCGCCGCGCGCCACTGGTGGCCAGTCGGCCACAGAAAGGGAACAGCGTCCCGTGGTTCGTGGTGGCGCGAGCTAGTGGGAACGCTTCGGCTCTTGTGTGCTTATGCCACAGAAGAGGAGGAACGAGACGGCTGAACCAGAATCACAGTATACAGGTATATCTTACACCGTCACCAGAATCTGGAGGCTAAAGTTACAGCGCAAACGCACAAGACACACATGAAGAAAAGAAACGTACTGCACAAGCGCTGATAACAACTGTTTTACTTTTTCATACGCCAATGCACATGTAACAACTGTGACACTTCACGCTCGTCTTGTGTATACCTGTGCGTCCTTCTTTGTGTTTGAGCAGCGCGCTGCAATTGTCGAGCTGTGACAGTTGCTAAATCGCCCTCGCATTTTGTGTTTCCCTTTCCTGCGTTGTTCGCGCTTGAGCAGCGCGCAGCAAGTTTCTAGCTGCTTGCCGTTTTTCCTGTGACATTCCAATTTCTTGCTATCGCATTCATTGCTTCGCCCTTGAGGCGAAACTGTGACCTTTTTTTATATGAAGACTAAACGATAAAACTGTGTGTCCGAGAGTCCATGCTTCTGTCGCGTAAGACGAATTGGTGTAAAAACACTTCTAAAACAAAAAGCGCCAGGCCTGCGCGGAACACGCAGCACAGTCACAGCGAAAGCTGGAAGAACGGCGTTTCGAGAGCCCGTTGTATACTCCCCTGCACTCTAAGAAAGAAAAAAGAAAGAGTCATTTGACTCTTTTTTGAGAGTTCTGACCTGCCACGTACGTACGACTCTCTTTAAAGAGACAAGTTAACTCTCTTGTGGGTCACACGACTCTCTGAAGAGAGTGCAATGACCCCCAAAGAGAGTTGATGTGTCTCCTTAAAGAGAGTCATATACGTGGCAAGACAGAACTCTCAAAAAAGAGTCAAATGACTATTTTTCTCTTAGAGTGGGGGCAACTACTACAAGCACACTTGCAAGGTACCCACTACGCCATAAATCTCCATAACTTTTGTGAAGTAGGGGAGCACCACTATGCCATTATTCGTCATTCTGCAGACAAGCGAGGTATACCGGCTACACATCTGTAAGGCATTATGCACACCTTGTTGATGCTATGGCTGATGACGATGGAGAATTTGGCTGGGTCTTTTGTAAGGGGTTGGAAGCTTTAAACGACCTTTTCCTTACGCAAATGGCATTGTGTGACGCCTGGTTGTTATTTTACTCTTCTACCACGCTATATACGGTATAGTACACATATTAACGCGATTCCTTGCCCGACATGACGCCTGTATATAGTCTTTTTGCTAGGGAACACGAAGCACCGGCGTGGCTCGGTGGTAGAATACTCGACTGCCACACAGAGGGCGCGAGTTCAAGCCCCATCCGATACCCGATATTTTTTTTTTTTCATTTCGCGCGATAGTGGTTACGGACACCGGTGACGGCGGCGGCGGCGGACTACATGCGACACCAAAATCGGCCGTTGTTGTGATCTCATTGCAGGTTTCGCTTTAATAACATTTCTAAGCGGTGCTGGGTTTCGAACCCAGCACCGCTCAAAGTACGAACTCAAAATACGAGTGTTTTACCGACTGGTCTATACAAATCCACGCTTGCAAAAAATTTACGTATATATGAACCGTACGGGGTGCCGGCGATGCTAAAAAGAAAGATAGGTGTACATTCTCTGTGAACGTTTGGTTGAAATATCTCGTAATTGTGGATATGTCAGTGTGATTGCTTTTCGACGACATTGACGCACGCATGTGCAAATGTTGTATTCTGTTGGCTACGCAGTTAGAATAAACATTTCAAGTTTTGCGCCGGATGTTTTGTTTCCCCCTCTTTACAGCTTACGGTGTTACACCTCAACAACAGCTCATTTTGGTGACGTAATTGTACGCAATCGTAATTGTACACGATCTGTCTTGGCCTGCGCCGAGCGACAGCACTTTGTTCCAGCAAAGTGAGACACGGTCACGGGGAAAAGAAAGAAAACTACGCGTAACAACATCATCAAAAGGTTCTTATCGCATGTCCCGTGAATTAGCTTGGTGTCCGCGAGGACGCAGTGGTATACCTTATACTGCCTCCCGGCAATTCCGCAACATCTTCAAGGTATCTCGAGCTGTAATTGAGACGGGAGTCTGACACTGCAGTCAATCTCAAAACAAGGCCTTGCGATCGACCACTTCGTGGCTTTTCTTTAGCCGTGGGATCTCGGTCAACGTTCATACCACAAGCAGAATACTTTGCGCACGACTTGCAACAGAATGGCTCATGCACTTTTATCAGAACGGCTGAAATTCTTTTTATTGCCGTGTGTAATGTGCAGTGTGCGTGTAGCAATGTAATATGAGCAGATGTTGGTGTACAGACAAGGCGCTGGTTGCTCCTTGGCTCTTGACTAGCTGGAAAACACAACATACAGGGTTAAATATACAATGCCAATAACATTGTCAATGTGGGGCGGGATGTTAAAAATGTGTCGTACATACAACGTATACAGGTTGGTAAAATATCTTCAGGGCGTTGCGGAGAAACTGAAGAATACAAATAATGGTGTTACATAGCAAGAAGCTCCCAAATCAGCGTGTGGTACATACAATATATATAGGCGCCGAGTTTTCAATCTGCCGTATACGGGCTGCGGCCGAATTCGGGCCCTGTTCTTGGGGGCGGGGGGGGGGGGGAGCTCATGCCCTCCAGCCTCCGTAATAATACAGTCCTGCAGCATGGTCCACACTTTAGTACACAATGGAAGCACGGATTCACGCAAATAAGTAAGAGAACCTTGGCCAGCTCCAACCTCGAGGATTACCTGTAAGACTGGTCACGAAGGCACAGGATCGGCCGGAGCTTTCCTGGAATATCAAAGCAAAGGTAATTATTCTCCCTCTCTTTCTAGCTCTTTTTCTAGCTTTCTTTCTAGCTCTCCATCTCATGCAAAAACATATATTCCTTCTAGCTGGTGCTCTATCGAAAGATGATATCCTCTTCCTACAACCATCCACGCACGGAGCCCAGTTATGCATATCGTTCCAAGGCATTTGGAGCGCGTCCAAATGCCGAAAGCGTGTTTTCTGGCACTGACAGCAAGGGCTATCGCTGCCTATAATTCCTTCATTTAGGCATCCTCTCCGCGTAATATTCGATTTATTAAGCCCAAATTGTGAAGTACGTAGTGAAACATAACCTACGATAGTAATAAATGCACTTTACCAGTTGAAGCAGTGTGGTATAATATATATATATATATATATATATATATATATATATATATATATATATATATATATATATATATATATATATATATATATATATATATATATATATATATATATATAGTACGTTGGCAGCAACGGTATTCTTGTTCCAAAAGGGCAAGTTGATGTTTATTGACGTTTATTGTAGCTCTACGGATGTTGTGTTGCGTGGTTGTAATACAGTATTAGTGAAAACAAAACTAGCAGAGAATAATGCCAAGGAAAGTATAGGGGCTGTTATTTCTAATAAATGTTATATAAATGTGAAGAAATTAAAGTGGACGAAAATATAACTTGCATCTGGCGGAGACTGAACCTGCAACCTTCGAATACAACCTTCGTAATAGGAGAGCTTGAAAGATTGTATTATTAAGCGGTCGTTTCGAAGTGCCAAAATAATAGTGTCAGGCATGTGCACTTTTTCCTCAAGACTCTATAGGGATGAATCACGCGATCGCGCCATCTAAGATACCTAATGTACGTCCTCTAACGCAACTCTACTTAAAGGGGTACTGACACAAAAATTTTTGCCTCGCGTTTTTTTGCTGCAATGTGTTGCCGGGGGCCTGTTAGTCATAACACGGCACATCGTTTGCTGCAGCGCGCGACAGATAATTAATTACAGGCTCCTCATTACCGACCAGTGTCAGTTTCGGTTTCAAAAACGACAAGCCTCCGGGTGCAACTATCACCACCTAGCGGCTCCAGCACTCGATCACGTCAGCACACAGAAGTGTGACGCACTTCCGCGCTGTTCGCGTCGTCTCCTCGCATTCGCACGCTTGCCGCACGTGCTGCGCGATGTCGTCGCCATCATCGTCCTCGTTATCATCGTCCTCCTCATCGTCGTCTGTTGGCGACGATTTCCTTGAGACACCAACAGCGCAGCGGCGAGCGCGTCAAAACAGAAATGGCGGCTACGACGTCATCATAACTTGTTGTACCGGCTACAACGGTTACGTAGGGGAAGTAGGGGGGTCACCTCGGGTCACCTCCGAGGGTGTCAATGCAACTGATGCGGCCTAGAATGCTGGATCGCGCACCCGAACTTCAAAATTCGTATAAAATACCTTCCAAGCTTTATTCGCTGTCGATATTTTGCAGATGGTACACGCACGTACACGGAAATCGATCCAGCAGGCTATCTCGGCCGCGAAATTTTGTGTCAGTACCCCTTTAACAAAACTTTTCATGTTTAGAAAAAGTATTTAAACAGCTAGATTGCGAAGAAATGGTTATAAAGATTAACGAAGAATATTACAGCAAATTGGGGTTCGCAGACGGTATCGTACTCTTCAGCAATGAGGGCAACGAACTGCAAAAAAGAGAAAGAAAAAGTCTGATCGCCATTCTGCTCTGCGAACGTGAATGTCCAGCGAAGTTGTGTCAAACACCACACATGCTGAAAGGCGGGGGGAGGGGAGGAAGGGTTTTTATTACTTTAGAGTAATGGTAGTGATAATCGCTTTGTTGTCGCTGTGGTAGACCGTGAATGGTTCCGCGACCATTTTAAGCAAGGCGAATTTCTTCTTCCGTCGATCACTGCATTCACGCTGTTCTTCTGGTGCCTTTAATTTCCGTGGTCTACCCATGGCAGTCTTAGACTGGACTGAGGGAGTTGCTGGACGGGTCTCCCTTTTATATATGAAAGCGGGAAACACGCGGGGAGAAGGAAGGACCGTTTGACGTCAATCGAAACCCTCGTGTGAAGTGCAAAGCAGCTGCAACTCAATCTTTACTGGGAAACCGCGGGAGGGTGTTCCCATTGTTCACAGGGGCCTTATCATCCATCATGCGGTTTTGATGCTTGTTTTGTGGTTTTTTTATTGAAACGAATATTGAGCTCTATGCTATGGGCCTGACGGCAAAGAAAGATATGCCGTTTGCCCTTAAACCACCCACAAGTCAAATTTAGTTGTGGCGTTGCAGTTGTTCACGGGTCTACAGCGAACGCTAGCTAAGTTACACGCGATTTCTCGTTTCGCTCTTTCCTTCGCTACGCTGCGTTCGTCGGCTCGTCTGTCCACCTCTCCGAATGCCCTTCCTCGGCGTCCAAAACGCAAGGAGAGCGCGTATCCGTTAGCAGAGGAGCACGCGAGCGTCTGTGGTGACTAGTGCGAATTGCCCAATTTCTGTGGTGCATATGCGCTATAGGAGTGTTGTGCTGACGTCACGAAATTTTCCCACCAAGGAAAGGTATCCAGCTTCGCCGTAAAAAATAATCGAAGATCTCAACCGAGAAAGCGTCAA
Organism: Rhipicephalus sanguineus; assembly: GCF_013339695.2. Classification (NCBI taxonomy): domain Eukaryota; kingdom Metazoa; phylum Arthropoda; class Arachnida; order Ixodida; family Ixodidae; genus Rhipicephalus; species Rhipicephalus sanguineus. The sequence continues at coordinate 88,122,152 of NC_051177.1, forward strand.
AGCAAGGTCGAAGGTTAATATTCGTAAGACTTTACAGCACCTGTGTTGTGTGCATCATTGTTTCTCTGTGTTTCTTAAATTTTGCGCTGCTGCTCTCAAGGGCATATACAGACGGGTCCACTGTTAAAGGGGACACTTGCGTGCGGGGCATGTTTGGATTTCGCTCCCTTACAAAAACATAGTGGCTTAGATTTGCATAAGACTACTGAGGAAAACGATTTTTCTCGTATTAGTAAAGTAGTCTTCCACGATACCAAAAACACCACGCTTTCTGCGCGAAGACGCTTAGTAAGCGAGAAAACGCGCAAAAAGAAAATACAGGTGGCGACGCCACCTTGGAATTCCCGCACCATTTGCCGT